>NW_026262682.1:0-201391 GCF_021869535.1 Mytilus californianus
TTCATCTTTGAATAATGTGGCACAGATGCGATTTAAGGGGTAACGAGCGACCGAAAACCGAAAACGGCCGAATTAAGAAAAAATACACCACAGATCACGTTACGATCGAGTTTTGAACCCCCGTATCCCCTAATTACAGGTATATCCTATATATCACAAGAAAGGTAATAAAATGAGGAACAAAAGCTATATAGTGAATATGTGGCACAGATGCGATTTAAGGGGTAACGAGCGACCAAAAACCGAAGACGGCCGAACCTAAGAAAAAATACACCACAGATCACGTTACGATCGAGTTTTGAACCCCCCGTATCCCCTAATTACAGGTATATCCTATATATCACAAGAAAGGTAATAAAATGAGGAACAAAAGCTATATAGTGAATATGTGGCACAGATGCGATTTAAGGGGTAACGAGCGACAAAAAATTGCCTTAGTTATGTTCCTTAGACATTCAGATTTTTTTACTTATATAAGTGAAAAAGTCATCCTATCTTCTTTTCTTGAATTCTTAGGACTTCTTTGCTCTAATAGAATTTTAAATTGTCTGTCTTTTGCAGATGTCTTAACTAATCATTTAAGTGTAATTTCATGAACAATGAAAATCTCATTTGTCTGTTATCTTCAGAACACTGCTCATTTACAAGCCCCCAAGGAGCAATTTTTGAAGGACTTGCGCAAATACTTAAGATCTTTGTGCAATCAGTTTCTTTGTTGAATTAATGAGATGAAACATTGAGCTCTAATAAAAAATTATGAGCTATCCTGGGAAAAATCATTAAAGGCATGTTTTTACATCTCAAACTTGAGAATTTTTGTGGGGTTGTAAAAAAAAATTACTTATACAAGTGAATTATTGAGAAAATTAAGGGGAGATTATTCAAACATTATAGTTAACTTATATCATGTATAGAAGTATATTTTTTTTACCTCTTCAAGTAAATAAAGATTACTTGTACAAGTAGTATCCCTGACTGACAGCGTAACCTATTTGTATAAAGCTTCACTAGGTACATTTTTGAAGCTTAAAGACCTGGATACTTCTTTATGTTATGAAGTTTCTGTTAGTAACTTGTTCATTCCACTTTACCTTGTTTTCATGGTTCACTGACTGTTTGAAAAAAAAATATTACTGTTTGAACAGTCATACAGTGAAATACTCTCTTACATGTATAACATGTACATGTATAATGAGTAATTGGATAAATTTATATGGTATATATATATATAGGTATCTTGAAAGGTCTACATGTCTCATTGTCTGTCAGGCAGGGTTAACCTGACCTTGACTTCATTTCATGGATCAGTGATTAAGGTTATTTCAGTTACTTTGTCAAGTTTGTTTCTCAGAGGAATAATAGGTCAACTATATTTGGTGTATGAAATGATTGTAAGGTGAATATATCTGACTGCAAGACCTGCATCAGACTTTGACCTCAATGAAAATGTCATGGTTCATTGAACAATTTAGTTTTTGTGGTTTGGTCTATTTCCCAATGTTTCTCAGATGCTATAAACTACATGTACATGTACATGCATGACATGTATAGGATCACTATTTTTGGCGTATTGGATATCTTCGTAAGTTGTACAAGTTTGATTGGGAGGTTTTAAATCTGACCATGACCTCATTTTCATGTTTCATTGGGCAATGTTTAGTTTTCATGGTTTGGATGTTAAGTCTATTTCACAGATACTATAAACCACTAAATTTTGGGTATGGAATGTCAGTTTGTAGGGTGTACATCATCTGTTTGGCATGGTTTATTTGACCATGACTTCATTTTCAAAGGTAATTGATAATGGAAAGTTTATGTGATACTTGTACATGTAGTAAAACCTTCATATATACATGTATTACATTTTTTACATTCAACATAAATTCAATTTTACATGTAGGCAAAGCAGACTTGACATTTCAGCGTGTGCACAGTCACTCTTGTTACATCACCATTGATCATGTCTACCATGTTGATTATAGCTGCTTTTTGTTAACAAAAGTCGGACAAGTATTAACAATTGTTATAATTCATTTGATAATGTACAATGTCATGAATGTTCAATAGCAAAAATTAAGGAGATGTGGTATGATTTTCAATGAGACAACCATCAACCGTAGACCAAGTGATGTAATTGTTAGTAACTGCACATCCTTCAACAATGAGCAAAATCAGTACCACATAATCATGATAATGAAAAACCTATAACAGGCCTAGCCATATTGAATGATGTTACACAATGTAAACAAGTTGAGATGAGAAACCCAAGTTTGATTTATATACAAAAGCAACAAACAATCTGTTGGCGATAAAATTGGGTCAGTTAATAGATATAAGAAGATGTGGTATGATTGCCAATGAGACAACTTTGCATCCAAGTCAAAAATTTTGAAAAAGTAAACCATTATAGGTCAAAGTACAGTCTTCAACACAGAGCCTTGGCTCACACCCGAACAGCAAGTTATATAGGGCCTCAAAATTACAGTTAAGCATGTTTAGAATTTGAAAAAATAGTTCCTGGATGATCATTTCTGATGTCTCCCATTTTTATCATGTTTACAGACCCATTGAAACATGAGTGATGACAAATGTATCATGGTTTACCAAAGGCTTATCATGCTTATAGGTGATCCAATATTAACAGGCTTCTGCCCTTATTCATGTTTTTCTACAAATCCATTATATCTCCTTTTGAATAAATGCCTTCTAAATATATATCCCAAGATGTTTAGCAACATTTTCAATATACACAATAAGCATTACAAAGGCATACATGTATTATGCACTATTGGTGAGCTGTTTGTTATAATTTACATATACATTATACATACATTGACATATATATATAGCATGGTGTGAAAAGCCTATGCAATACAAACATGACAAATAGACTAAAACATATGATAATAAATTGGTGAAATTGAGTAAACTGCTACTATATGACATCAACCCAACAACAACTAAATAACAATCTAGAGGTCAACATATATCTATACGTCTAAACACGTGAAAACTTTACGACAGATTCATCCATTGGAGAACAAGTGATCATTGATGGTGATACACGGCTGAAATCATAATTGCTCAAAATATCGACACAACAATGTTAAATAGAACTGCATTTTTTTTAATAAGATCATTATTTGATTAATAAAATGATGTGGTACTTGATTTCAAATTAGACAATTTTTCACCTAAAATCCAATGACATAGAAGTTAGCAACTGAATTGGCAAATTTGATATGGTCAGAATATTAATTTCCAACATATAGGCAGCAAGATTATATATTTTCACTCAGACCAGGGCCAGAATACTTATTTTCAGTCCATCCTTCTATTAAAGTGAGTCAAAATAATTTGTGTGATTTAATTAATCAATGATTTTTTTTCTTCTAAGGGGCGCCCAAATAAGTTCTGCTGGTAATACATATGTACTGTTTTCATCACTGATTGAAGATGAATATAATTAGAATAATGGACCCATTTGGTTTCTTTACTATTTGAATTATATATCAATATTGGACAAGCATTTATATGATTAAATAAATTGAATTTAAAAAATGGAAATTGGAAAATATTTTAGATAAATGTTAGATGGTTAGTACGACATCTGATCAACTGAAACCACAAAGGAGAATCCGATGTCAGTCTGTAGAATTTAACAAGACCGGAGTCTAAAGAATACAACAAGTTCTAAACCGTTATGTGAATAAATAAAAGAAGATTTGATTTCCTTGTCTGAAACAATGCGAGTTTTCTTGTTTTGAACATTTCAACTTTCACTGGCGCTAGTTATTTTGTCGGTCTTGTACAGTACGCCCATCTGTTTATAAATACTTTTGGTAAATTGGTTGAGAAAAATCCGGTGAAAATATGAATGATCTCGAGTGATAATAATTTTACCTCAATCAATCATGAATGAATGCCGAAGTGCTATTTATCAAGGACATTTGAACTTCAAATAGACCACTCGTTACAATATACAGTACAAAGTCGAGTCAATATTGAACTATTCAAAAATAAAATACAGTAAAATAAATTAAATTTAGATAGATTTAAGATTATTTTTGTTTTTCCATAGCTGCAAAAGATGCGTTAAATGTTCATCATAGCTTTGATTTTTTTTTATATGTATAGAAATCAAAATGGTTAATACGGCAATATTTATAATTTTGCAAGAAAAAAAATGTAGCCAGAAATAAAAGCTTAAAATAAGTGTGTGAAATAAACCCTCGGGGAAAAAATTAAGCAGTTTAATATGGGGATAAGTTTGACAAGGGTGTATATTCGGAGTTCCCCGCTGTGTTTACAGTATATCGTGTATATTGACCGTTATTATGAAGTAATGTGATTCGTAAAACTACGGGTATTGAAGACAACCTTGTATGCATGAATGATTTCACACCTAACTAATTTAAAAAAATTAAAAAGTTTTTATTTAGATAATATTGAAATGAAAATTGTCAACTGTTAATACAGTTAAAGATACATTTGGTTAGTTTTAAATGCGAATAAAACTGTCCTGTGTGAAATTGCAGGTATTTAGTGCTGGTTCCGATTTTGTTCGATGAGATGAGAGGCGAGGGAGTGTTAATAATTATATAAATTTAGCTCATTCACTAAATAAGCGGGGAATACCAAAATGTTCAGTGGCAAATATTTCAAAATATTTTTTTTTTAAATCAATTTCTATCTAAAATTAATGTATTAAATGGGTTTGATAGTTGTGTCTCTTTGTCACAACCTTATATTGCACACGGTAAAATTGTTTTACAAATAATTTAACCTATCCCTGACTGTCAGAAATTTTGTATCCGTGACTTTTAAGTCTTAATGACGATCAATGTTTGGAAGCTGCTACACTTATAAATTAGCTATGACTATGTAATGGTTGTAGCAATCATATTTTTACTGTTACAACCTTTTCAGCGTTTAAACAGTTTATTTATGACTGTTTCAACGTTTTCCGTGTTGGGACAGTTATTAAATAACTGTTACAACTTTCAAATGGTTGCAGCAGTCTTATTATGACTGTGACAACCTTTTAGGCGTTTAATCAGTTTATTTATGACTGTTGCAACGTTTTTCGAGTTGGGACAGATGTAAATCAACTGTTACAACTTTGAAATAGTTGTATCAGTCCTTTAATGACTGTGACAGTTATTTCTAGCGTTGTTGCAGTCGATTTATGTTTTAGACAAACACTTTTAAAGTTGGGACAGTTACAAAATAACTGCAGCAGTGAAATTTAACAACTGTTACAACTTTAACAAACATTATCAGTCTTAGAACGACTGTTACTGGTATGGACAGTTGTTTTTTTGTCCAGTAGTGTAATTACAGGTATATCCTATATATCACAAGAAAGGTAATAAAATGAGGAACAAAAGCTATATAGTGAATATGTGGCACAGATGCGATTTAAGGGGTAACGAGCGACCGAAAACCGAAAACGGCCGAACCTAAGAAAAAATACACACAGATCACGTTACGATCGAGTTTTGAACCCCCGTATCCCCTAATTACAGGTATATCCTATATATCACAAGAAAGGTAATAAAATGAGGAACAAAAGCTATATAGTGAATATGTGGCACAGATGCGATTTAAGGGGTAACGAGCGACCGAAAACCGAAAACGGGCGAACCTAAGAAAAAATACACCACAGATCACGTTACGATCGAGTTTTGAACCCCCGTATCCCCTAATTACAGGTATATCCTATATATCACAAGAAAGGTAATAAAATGAGGAGCAAAAGCTATATAGTCAATATGTGGCACAGATGCGATTTAAGGGGTAACGAGCGACCGAAAACCGAAAACGGCCGAACCTAAGAAAAAATACACCACAGATCACGTTACGATCCAGTTTTGAACCCCCGTATCCCCTAATTACAGGTATATCCTATATATCACAAGAAAGGTAATAAAATGAGGAACAAAAGCTATATAGTGAATATGTGGCACAGATGCGATTTAAGGTGTAACGAGCGACCGAAAACCGAAAACGGCCGAACCTAAGAAAAAATACACCACAGATCACGTTACGATCGAGTTTTGAACCCACCGTATCCCCTAATTACAGGTATATCTTATATATCACAAGAAAGGTAATAAAATGAGGAACAAAAGCTATATAGTGAATATGTGGCACAGATGCGATTTAAGGGGTAACTAGCGACCGAAAACCGAAAACGGCCGAACCTAAGAAAAAATACACCACAGATCACGTTACGATCGAGTTTTGAACCCCCGTATCCCCTAATTACAGGTATATCCTATATATCACAAGAAAGGTAATAAAATGAGGAACAAAAGCTATATAGTGAATATGTGGCACAGATGCGATTTAAGGGGTAACGAGCGACCGAAAACCGAAAACGGCCGAACCTAAGAAAAAATACACCACAGATCACGTTACGATCGAGTTTTGAACCCCCGTATCCCCTAATTACAGGTATATCCTATATATCACAAGAAAGGTAATAAAATGAGGAACAAAAGCTATATAGTGAATATGTGGCACAGATGCGATATAAGGGGTAACGAGCGACCGAAAACCGAAAACGGCCGAACCTAAGAAAAAATACACCACAGATCACGTTACGATCGAGTTTTGAACCCCCGTATCCCCTAATTACAGGTATATACTATATATCACAAGAAAGGTAATAAAATGAGGAACAAAAGCTATATAGTGAATATGTGGCACAGATGCGATTTAAGGGGTAACGAGCGACCAAAAACCGAAGACGGCAGAACCTAAGAAAAAATACACCAAAGATCACGTTACGATCGAGTTTTGAACCCCCGTATCCCCTAATTACAGGTATATCCTATATATCACAAGAAAGGTAATAAAATGAGGAACAAAAGCTATATAGTGAATATGTGGCACAGATGCGATTTAAGGGGTAACGAGCGACCGAAAACCGAAAACGGCCGAACCTAAGAAAAAATACACCACAGATCACGTTACGATCGAGTTTTGAACCCCCGTATCCCCTAATTACAGGTATATCCTATATATCACAAGAAAGGTAATAAAATGAGGAACAAAAGCTATATAGTGAATATGTGGCACAGATGCGATTTAAGGGTTAACGAGCGACCAAAAACCGAAGACGGCCGAACCTAAGAAAAAATACACCACAGATCACGTTACGATCGAGTTTTGAACCCCCGTATCCCCTAATTACAGGTATATCCTATATATCACAAGAAAGGTAATAAAATGAGGAACAAAAGCTTTATAGTGAATATGTGGCACAGATGCGATTTAAGGGGTAACGGGCGACCGAAAAATGAAAACGGCCGAACCTAAGAAAAAATACACCACAGATCACGTTACGATCGAGTTTTGAACCCCCGTATCCCCTAATTACAGGTAAATCCTATATATCACAAGAAAGGTAATAAAATGAGGAACAAAAGCTATATAGTGAATATGTGGCACAGATGCGATTTAAGGGGTAACGAGCGACCGAAAACCGAAAACGGCCGAACCTAAGAAAAAATACACCACAGATCACGTTACGATCGAGTTTTGAACCCCCGTATCCCCTAATTACAGGTATATCCTATATATCACAAGAAAGGTAATAAAATGAGGAACAAAAGCTATATAGTGAATATGTGGCACAGATGCGATTTAAGGGGTAACGAGCGACCGAAAACCGAAGACGGCCGAACCTAAGAAAAAATACACCACAGATCACGTTACGATCGAGTTTTGAACCCCCGTATCCCCTAATTACAGGTATATCCTATATATCACAAGAAAGGTAATAAAATGAGGAACAAAAGCTATATAGTGAATATGTGGCACAGATGCGATTTAAGGGGTAACGAGCGACCGAAAACCGAAAACGGCCGAACCTAAGAAAAAATACACCACAGATCACGTTACGATCGAGTTTTGAACCCACCGTATCCCCTAATTACAGGTATATCCTATATATCACAAGAAAGGTAATAAAATGAGGAACAAAAGCTATATAGTGAATATGTGGCACAGATGCGATTTAAGGGGTAACGAGCGACCGAAAACCGAAGACGGCCGAACCTAAGAAAAAATACACCACAGATCACGTTACGATTGAGTTTTGAACCCCCGTATCCCCTAATTACAGGTATATCCTATATATCACAAGAAAGGTAATAAAATGAGGAACAAAAGCTATATAGTGAATATGTGGCACAGATGCGATTTAAGGGGTAACGAGCGACCGAAAACCGAAAACGGCCGAACCTAAGAAAAAATACACCACAGATCACGTTACGATCGAGTTTTGAACCCCCGTATCCCCTAATTACAGGTATATCCTATATATCACAAGAAAGGTAATAAAATGAGGAACAAAAGCTATATAGTGAATATGTGGCACAGATGCGATTTAAGGGGTAACGAGCGACCGAAAACCGAAAACGGCCGAACCTAAGAAAAAATACACCACAGATCACGTTACGATCGAGTTTTGAACCCCCGTATCCCCTAATTACAGGTATATTCTATATATCACAAGAAAGGTAATAAAATGAGGAACAAAAGCTATATAGTGAATATGTGGCACAGATGCGATTTAAGGGGTAACGAGCGACCGAAAACCGAAAACGGCCGAACCTAAGAAAAAATACACCACAGATCACGTTACGATCGAGTTTTGAACCCCCGTATCCCCTAATTACAGGTATATCCTATATATCACAAGAAAGGTAATAAAATGAGGAACAAAAGCTATATAGTGAATATGTGGCACAGATGCGATTTAAGGGGTAACGAGCGACCAAAAACCGAAGACGGCCGAACCTAAGAAAAAATACACCACAGATCACGTTACGATCGAGTTTTGAACCCCCGTATCCCCTAATTACAGGTATATCCTATATATCACAAGAAAGGTAATAAAAAGAGGAACAAAAGCTATATAGTGAATATGTGGCACAGATGCGATTTAAGGGGTAACGAGCGACCAAAAACCGAAGACGGCCGAACCTAAGAAAAAATACACCACAGATCACGTTACGATCGAGTTTTGAACCCCCGTATCCCCTAATTACAGGTATATCCTATATATCACAAGAAAGGTAATAAAATTAGGAACAAAAGCTATATAGTGAATATGTGGCACAGATGCGATTTAAGGGGTAACGAGCGACCGAAAACCGAAGACGGCCGAACCTAAGAAAAAATACACCACAGATCACGTTACGATCGAGTTTTGAACCCCCGTATCCCCTAATTACAGGTATATCCTATATATCACAAGAAAGGTAATAAAATGAGGAACAAAAGCTATATAGTGAATATGTGGCACAGATGCGATTTAAGGCGTAACGAGCGACCGAAAACCGAAAACGGCCGAACCTAAGAAAAAATACACCACAGATCACGTTACGATCGAGTTTTGAACCCCCGTATCCCCTAATTACAGGTATATCCTATATATCACAAGAAAGGTAATAAAATGAGGAACAAAAGCTATATAGTGAATATGTGGCACAGATGCGATTTAAGGGGTAACGAGCGACCGAAAACCGAAAACGGCCGAACCTAAGAAAAAATACACCACAGATCACGTTACGATCGAGTTTTGAACCCCCGTATCCCCTAATTACAGGTATATCCTATATATCACAAGAAAGGTAATAAAATTAGGAACAAAAGCTATATAGTGAATATGTGGCACAGATGCGATTTAAGGGGTAACGAGCGACCGAAAACCGAAGACGGCCGAACCTAAGAAAAAATACACCACAGATCACGTTACGATCGAGTTTTGAACCCCCGTATCCCCTAATTACAGGTATATCCTATATATCACAAGAAAGGTAATAAAATGAGGAACAAAAGCTATATAGTGAATATGTGGCACAGATGCGATTTAAGGCGTAACGAGCGACCGAAAACCGAAAACGGCCGAACCTAAGAAAAAATACACCACAGATCACGTTACGATCGAGTTTTGAACCCCCGTATCCCCTAATTACAGGTATATCCTATATATCACAAGAAAGGTAATAAAATGAGGAACAAAAGCTATATAGTGAATATGTGGCACAGATGCGATTTAAGGGGTAACGAGCGACCGAAAACCGAAAACGGCCGAACCTAAGAAAAAATACACCACAGATCACGTTACGATCGAGTTTTGAACCCACCGTATCCCCTAATTACAGGTATATCCTATATATCACAAGAAAGGTAATAAAATGAGGAACAAAAGCTATATAGTGAATATGTGGCACAGATGCGATTTAAGGGGTAACGAGCGACCGAAAACCGAAAACGGCCGAACCTAAGAAAAAATACACCACAGATCACGTTACGATCGAGTTTTGAACCCCCGTATCCCCTAATTACAGGTATATCCTATATATCACAAGAAAGGTAATAAAATGAGGAACAAAAGCTATATAGTGAATATGTGGCACAGATGCGATTTAAGGGGTAACGAGCGACCGAAAACCGAAAACGGCCGAACCTAAGAAAAAATACACCACAGATCACGTTACGATCGAGTTTTGAACCGCCCGTATCCCCTAATTACAGGTATATCCTATATATCACAAGAAAGGTAATAAAATGAGGAACAAAAGCTATATAGTGAATATGTGGCACAGATGCGATTTAAGGGGTAACGAGCGACCAAAAACCGAAGACGGCCGAACCTAAGAAAAAATACACCACAGATCACGTTACGATCGAGTTTTGAACCCCCGTATCCCCTAATTACAGGTATATCCTATATATCACAAGAAAGGTAATAAAATGAGGAACAAAAGCTTTATAGTGAATATGTGGCACAGATGCGATTTAAGGGGTAACGGGCGACCGAAAACCGAAAACGGCCGAACCTAAGAAAAAATACACCACAGATCACGTTACGATCGAGTTTTGAACCCCCGTATCCCCTAATTACAGGTAAATCCTATATATCACAAGAAAGGTAATAAAATGAGGAACAAAAGCTATATAGTGAATATGTGGCACAGATGCGATTTAAGGGGTAACGAGCGACCGAAAACCGAAAACGGCCGAACCTAAGAAAAAATACACCACAGATCACGTTACGATCGAGTTTTGAACCCCCGTATCCCCTAATTACAGGTATATCCTATATATCACAAGAAAGGTAATAAAATGAGGAACAAAAGCTATATAGTGAATATGTGGCACAGATGCGATTTAAGGGGTAACGAGCGACCGAAAACCGAAGACGGCCGAACCTAAGAAAAAATACACCACAGATCACGTTACGATCGAGTTTTGAACCCCCGTATCCCCTAATTACAGGTATATCCTATATATCACAAGAAAGGTAATAAAATGAGGAACAAAAGCTATATAGTGAATATGTGGCACAGATGCGATTTAAGGGGTAACGAGCGACCGAAAACCGAAAACGGCCGAACCTAAGAAAAAATACACCACAGATCACGTTACGATCGAGTTTTGAACCCCCGTATCCCCTAATTACAGGTATATCCTATATATCACAAGAAAGGTAATAAAAAGAGGAACAAAAGCTATATAGTGAATATGTGGCACAGATGCGATTTAAGGGGTAACGAGCGACCAAAAACCGAAGACGGCCGAACCTAAGAAAAAATACACCACAGATCACGTTACGATCGAGTTTTGAACCCCCGTATCCCCTAATTACAGGTATATCCTATATATCACAAGAAAGGTAATAAAATTAGGAACAAAAGCTATATAGTGAATATGTGGCACAGATGCGATTTAAGGGGTAACGAGCGACCGAAAACCGAAAACGGCCGAACCTAAGAAAAAATACACCACAGATCACGTTACGATCGAGTTTTGAACCCCCGTATCCCCTAATTACAGGTATATCCTATATATCACAAGAAAGGTAATAAAATGAGGAACAAAAGCTATATAGTGAATATGTGGCACAGATGCGATTTAAGGCGTAACGAGCGACCGAAAACCGAAAACGGCCGAACCTAAGAAAAAATACACCACAGATCACGTTACGATCGAGTTTTGAACCCCCGTATCCCCTAATTACAGGTATATCCTATATATCACAAGAAAGGTAATAAAATGAGGAACAAAAGCTATATAGTGAATATGTGGCACAGATGCGATTTAAGGGGTAACGAGCGACCGAAAACCGAAAACGGCCGAACCTAAGAAAAAATACACCACAGATCACGTTACGATCGAGTTTTGAACCCACCGTATCCCCTAATTACAGGTATATCCTATATATCACAAGAAAGGTAATAAAATGAGGAACAAAAGCTATATAGTGAATATGTGGCACAGATGCGATTTAAGGGGTAACGAGCGACCGAAAACCGAAAACGGCCGAACCTAAGAAAAAATACACCACAGATCACGTTACGATCGAGTTTTGAACCCCCGTATCCCCTAATTACAGGTATATCCTATATATCACAAGAAAGGTAATAAAATGAGGAACAAAAGCTATATAGTGAATATGTGGCACAGATGCGATTTAAGGGGTAACGAGCGACCGAAAACCGAAAACGGCCGAACCTAAGAAAAAATACACCACAGATCACGTTACGATCGAGTTTTGAACCCCCGTATCCCCTAATTACAGGTATATCCTATATATCACAAGAAAGGTAATAAAATGAGGAACAAAAGCTATATAGTGAATATGTGGCACAGATGCGATTTAAGGGGTAACGAGCGACCGAAAACCGAAAACGGCCGAACCTAAGAAAAAATACACCACAGATCACGTTACGATCGAGTTTTGAACCCACCGTATCCCCTAATTACAGGTATATCCTATATATCACAAGAAAGGTAATAAAATGAGGAACAAAAGCTATATAGTGAATATGTGGCACAGATGCGATTTAAGGGGTAACGAGCGACCGAAAACCGAAAACGGGCGAACCTAAGAAAAAATACACCACAGATCACGTTACGATCGAGTTTTGAACCCCCGTATCCCCTAATTACAGGTATATCCTATATATCACAAGAAAGGTAATAAAATGAGGAGCAAAAGCTATATAGTCAATATGTGGCACAGATGCGATTTAAGGGGTAACGAGCGACCGAAAACCGAAAACGGCCGAACCTAAGAAAAAATACACCACAGATCACGTTACGATCCAGTTTTGAACCCCCGTATCCCCTAATTACAGGTATATCCTATATATCACAAGAAAGGTAATAAAATGAGGAACAAAAGCTATATAGTGAATATGTGGCACAGATGCGATTTAAGGGGTAACTAGCGACCGAAAACCGAAAACGGCCGAACCTAAGAAAAAATACACCACAGATCACGTTACGATCGAGTTTTGAACCCCCGTATCCCCTAATTACAGGTATATCCTATATATCACAAGAAAGGTAATAAAATGAGGAACAAAAGCTATATAGTGAATATGTGGCACAGATGCGATTTAAGGGGTAACGAGCGACCGAAAACCGAAAACGGCCGAACCTAAGAAAAAATACACCACAGATCACGTTACGATCGAGTTTTGAACCCCCGTATCCCCTAATTACAGGTATATCCTATATATCACAAGAAAGGTAATAAAATGAGGAACAAAAGCTATATAGTGAATATGTGGCACAGATGCGATATAAGGGGTAACGAGCGACCGAAAACCGAAAACGGCCGAACCTAAGAAAAAATACACCACAGATCACGTTACGATCGAGTTTTGAACCCCCGTATCCCCTAATTACAGGTATATACTATATATCACAAGAAAGGTAATAAAATGAGGAACAAAAGCTATATAGTGAATATGTGGCACAGATGCGATTTAAGGGGTAACGAGCGACCAAAAACCGAAGACGGCAGAACCTAAGAAAAAATACACCAAAGATCACGTTACGATCGAGTTTTGAACCCCCGTATCCCCTAATTACAGGTATATCCTATATATCACAAGAAAGGTAATAAAATGAGGAACAAAAGCTATATAGTGAATATGTGGCACAGATGCGATTTAAGGGGTAACGAGCGACCGAAAACCGAAAACGGCCGAACCTAAGAAAAAATACACCACAGATCACGTTACGATCGAGTTTTGAACCCCCGTATCCCCTAATTACAGGTATATCCTATATATCACAAGAAAGGTAATAAAATAAGGAACAAAAGCTATATAGTGAATATGTGGCACAGATGCGATTTAAGGGGTAACGAGCGACCGAAAACCGAAAACGGGCGAACCTAAGAAAAAATACACCACAGATCACGTTACGATCGAGTTTTGAACCCCCGTATCCCCTAATTACAGGTATATCCTATATATCACAAGAAACGTAATAAAATGAGGAACAAAAGCTATATAGTGAATATGTGGCACAGATGCGATTTAAGGGTTAACGAGCGACCAAAAACCGAAGACGGCCGAACCTAAGAAAAAATACACCACAGATCACGTTACGATCGAGTTTTGAACCCCCGTATCCCCTAATTACAGGTATATCCTATATATCACAAGAAAGGTAATAAAATGAGGAACAAAAGCTTTATAGTGAATATGTGGCACAGATGCGATTTAAGGGGTAACGGGCGACCGAAAAATGAAAACGGCCGAACCTAAGAAAAAATACACCACAGATCACGTTACGATCGAGTTTTGAACCCCCGTATCCCCTAATTACAGGTAAATCCTATATATCACAAGAAAGGTAATAAAATGAGGAACAAAAGCTATATAGTGAATATGTGGCACAGATGCGATTTAAGGGGTAACGAGCGACCGAAAACCGAAAACGGCCGAACCTAAGAAAAAATACACCACAGATCACGTTACGATCGAGTTTTGAACCCCCGTATCCCCTAATTACAGGTATATCCTATATATCACAAGAAAGGTAATAAAATGAGGAACAAAAGCTATATAGTGAATATGTGGCACAGATGCGATTTAAGGGGTAACGAGCGACCGAAAACCGAAGACGGCCGAACCTAAGAAAAAATACACCACAGATCACGTTACGATCGAGTTTTGAAACCCCGTATCCCCTAATTACAGGTATATCCTATATATCACAAGAAAGGTAATAAAATGAGGAACAAAAGCTATATAGTGAATATGTGGCACAGATGCGATTTAAGGGGTAACGAGCGACCGAAAACCGAAAACGGCCGAACCTAAGAAAAAATACACCACAGATCACGTTACGATCGAGTTTTGAACCCACCGTATCCCCTAATTACAGGTATATCCTATATATCACAAGAAAGGTAATAAAATGAGGAACAAAAGCTATATAGTGAATATGTGGCACAGATGCGATTTAAGGGGTAACGAGCGACCGAAAACCGAAGACGGCCGAACCTAAGAAAAAATACACCACAGATCACGTTACGATCGAGTTTTGAACCCCCGTATCCCCTAATTACAGGTATATCCTATATATCACAAGAAAGGTAATAAAATGAGGAACAAAAGCTATATAGTGAATATGTGGCACAGATGCGATTTAAGGGGTAACGAGCGACCGAAAACCGAAGACGGCCGAACCTAAGAAAAAATACACCACAGATCACGTTACGATCGAGTTTTGAACCCCCGTATCCCCTAATTACAGGTATATCCTATATATCACAAGAAAGGTAATAAAATGAGGAACAAAAGCTATATAGTGAATATGTGGCACAGATGCGATTTAAGGCGTAACGAGCGACCGAAAACCGAAAACGGCCGAACCTAAAAAAAAATACACCACAGATCACGTTACGATCGAGTTTTGAACCCCCGTATCCCCTAATTACAGGTATATCCTATATATCACAAGAAAGGTAATAAAATGAGGAACAAAAGCTATATAGTGAATATGTGGCACAGATGCGATTTAAGGGGTAACGAGCGACCGAAAACCGAAAACGGCCGAACCTAAGAAAAAATACACCACAGATCACGTTACGATCGAGTTTTGAACCCACCGTATCCCCTAATTACAGGTATATCCTATATATCACAAGAAAGGTAATAAAATGAGGAACAAAAGCTATATAGTGAATATGTGGCACAGATGCGATTTAAGGGGTAACGAGCGACCGAAAACCGAAAACGGCCGAACCTAAGAAAAAATACACCACAGATCACGTTACGATCGAGTTTTGAACCCCCGTATCCCCTAATTACAGGTATATCCTATATATCACAAGAAAGGTAATAAAATGAGGAACAAAAGCTATATAGTGAATATGTGGCACAGATGCGATTTAAGGGGTAACGAGCGACCGAAAACCGAAAACGGCCGAACCTAAGAAAAAATACACCACAGATCACGTTACGATCGAGTTTTGAACCCCCGTATCCCCTAATTACAGGTATATCCTATATATCACAAGAAAGGTAATAAAATGAGGAACAAAAGCTATATAGTGAATATGTGGCACAGATGCGATTTAAGGGGTAACGAGCGACCGAAAACCGAAAACGGCCGAACCTAAGAAAAAATACACCACAGATCACGTTACGATCGAGTTTTGAACCCACCGTATCCCCTAATTACAGGTATATCCTATATATCACAAGAAAGGTAATAAAATGAGGAACAAAAGCTATATAGTGAATATGTGGCACAGATGCGATTTAAGGGGTAACGAGCGACCGAAAACCGAAAACGGCCGAACCTAAGAAAAAATACACCACAGATCACGTTACGATCGAGTTTTGAACCCCCGTATCCCCTAATTACAGGTATATCCTATATATCACAAGAAAGGTAATAAAATGAGGAACAAAAGCTATATAGTGAATATGTGGCACAGATGCGATTTAAGGGGTAACGAGCGACCGAAAACCGAAAACGGCCGAACCTAAGAAAAAATACACCACAGATCACGTTACGATCGAGTTTTGAACCCACCGTATCCCCTAATTACAGGTATATCCTATATATCACAAGAAAGGTAATAAAATGAGGAACAAAAGCTATATAGTGAATATGTGGCACAGATGCGATTTAAGGGGGTAACGAGCGACCGAAAACCGAAAACGGCCGAACCTAAGAAAAAATACACCACAGATCACGTTACGATCGAGTTTTGAACCCATGTATCCCCTAATTACAGGTATATCCTATATATCACAAGAAAGGTAATAAAAAGAGGAACAAAAGCTATATATTGAATATGTGGCACAGATGCGATTTAAGGGGTAACGAGCGACCAAAAACCGAAGACGGCCGAACCTAAGAAAAAATACACCACAGATCACGTTACGATCGAGTTTTGAACCCCCGTATCCCCTAATTACAGGTATATCCTATATATCAGAAGAAAGGTAATAAAATGAGGAAGAAAAGCTATATAGTGAATATGTGGCACAGATGCGATTTAAGGGGTAACGAGCGACCGAAAACCGAAAACGGCCGAACCTAAGAAAAAATACACCACAGGTCACGTTACGATCGAGTTTTGAACCCCCGTATCCCCTAATTACAGGTATATCCCATATATCACAAGAAAGGTAATAAAATAATAATATTCACTATATAGGTTTTGTTCCCATATTTATTTGCTCTCTTAGGTAAAATAGGATATACCCGTAACTAGGGGATTCAAGGGTTCAAAAATCGATCGTAACGTGCTTGTTGAAGTATTTTTTCTTAGGTTCGGCCGTTTTTGGTATTCTGGTGCTCCATTACCCCTTAAAACGGATCTGTGCCCTATATTCACTATATAGGTTTTGTTCCCAATTCTATTAGCTTTCTTAAGATATATAGGATATACCCGTAATTAGGGGATTCAAGGGTTCAAAAATCGATCGTAACGTGCTTGTTAAAGTATTTTTCTTAGGTTCGGCCGTTTTTGGTATTCGGGGGCCCCATTACCACTTAAACCGGATCTGTCCCCTATATTCACTATGCAGGTTTTGTTTCCAATTCTATTAGCTTTCTTAGGATATATAAGATATACCCGTAATTAGGGGATTCAAGGGTTCAAAAATCGATCGTAACGTGCTTGTTGAAGTATTTTTCTTAGGTTCGGCCGTTTTTGGTATTCGGGGACTCCATTACCACTTAAACCGGATCTGTGCCCTATATTCACTATACAGGTTTTGTTTCCAATTCTATTAGCTTTCTTATGATATATAGGATATACCCGCATTTAGGGGATTCAAGGGTTGAAAAATCGATCGTAAAGTGCTTGTTGAAGTATTTTTTCTTAGGTTCGGCCGTTTTTGGTATTCGGGTGCTCCATTACCCCTTAAACCGGATCTGTGCCCTATATTCACTATATAAGTTTTGTTCCCAATTCTATTAGCTTTCTTAGGATATATATGATAAACCCGTAATTAGGGGATTCAAGGGTTCAAAATTCGATCGTAACGTGCTTGTTGAAGTATTTTTCTTAGGTTCGGCCGTTTTTGGTATTCGGGGGCTCCATTACCACTTAAACCGGATCTGTGCCCTATATTCACTATATAGGTTGTGTTCCCCATTCTATTAGCTTTCTTAAGATATATAGGATATACCCGTAATTAGGGGATTCAAGGGATCAAAAATCGATCGTAACGTGCTTGTTGAAGTATTTTTTCTAAGGTTCGGCCGTTTTTGGTATTCGGGTGCTCCATTACCCGTTAAACCGGATCTGTGCCCTATATTCACTATAAAGGTTTTGTTCCCAATCCTATTAGCTTTCTTAGGATATATATAGGATATACCCATAATTAGGGGATTCAACGGTTCAAAAATCGATCGTAACGTGCTTGTTGAAGTATTTTTTCGGTCCGGCCGTTTTTTGTATTCGGGTGCTCCATTACCCGTTAAACCGGATCTGTGCCTTATATTCACCATATAGGTTTTGTTCCTAATTCTATTAGCTTTCTTATGATATATAGGATATACCCGTAATTAGGGGATTCAAGGGTTAAAAAATCGATCGTAACGTGCTTGTTGAAGTATTTTTCTTAGGTTCGGCCGTTTTTGGTATTCGGGTGCTCCATTACCCGTTAAACCGGATCTGTGCCCTATATTCACTATAAAGGTTTTGTTCCCAATCCTATTAGCTTTCTTAGGATATATAGGATATACCCATAATTAGGGGATTCAACGGTTCAAAAATCGATCGTAACGTGCTTGTTGAAGTATTTTTTCGGTTAGGCCGTTTTTTGTATTTGGGTGCTCCATTACCCGTTAAACCGGATCTGTGCCCTATATTCACTATATAGGTTGTGTTCCCCATTCTATTAGCTTTCTTAAGATATATAGGATATACCCGTAATTAGGGGATTCAAGGGATCAAAAATCGATCGTAACGTGCTTGTTGAAGTATTTTTTCTAAGGTTCGGCCGTTTTTGGTATTCGGGTGCTCCATTACCCGTTAAACCGGATCTGTGCCCTATATTCACTATAAAGGTTTTGTTCCCAATCCTATTAGCTTTCTTAGGATATATATAGGATATACCCATAATTAGGGGATTCAACGGTTCAAAAATCGATCGTAACGTGCTTGTTGAAGTATTTTTTCGGTCCGGCCGTTTTTTGTATTCGGGTGCTCCATTACCCGTTAAACCGGATCTGTGCCTTATATTCACTATATAGGTTTTGTTCCTAATTCTATTAGCTTTCTTATGATATATAGGATATACCCGTAATTAGGGGATTCAAGGGTTAAAAAATCGATCGTAACGTGCTTGTTGAAGTATTTTTCTTAGGTTCGGCCGTTTTTGGTATTCGGGTGCTCCATTACCCGTTAAACCGGATCTGTGCCCTATATTCACTATAAAGGTTTTGTTCCCAATCCTATTAGCTTTCTTAGGATATATAGGATATACCCATAATTAGGGGATTCAACGGTTCAAAAATCGATCGTAACGTGCTTGTTGAAGTATTTTTTCGGTTAGGCCGTTTTTTGTATTCGGGTGCTCCATTACCCGTTAAACCGGATCTGTGCCCTATATTCACTATATAGGTTGTGTTCCCCATTCTATTAGCTTTCTTAAGATATATAGGATATACCCGTAATTAGGGGATTCAAGGGTTCAAAAATCGATCGTAACGTGCTTGTTAAGTATTTTTTCTTAGGTTCAGCCGTTTTTGGTATTCGGATGCTCCATTACCCGTTAAACCGGAGCTGTGCCCTATATTCACTATATAGGTTTTGTTCCCAATTCTATTAGCTTTCTTAGGATATAGAGGATATACCCATAATTAGGGGATTCAAGGGTTCAACAATCGATCGTAACGTGCTTGTTAAAATATTTTTTCGGTTCGGCCGTTTTTGGTATTCGGGTGCTCCATTACCCTTTAAACCGGATCTGTGCCCTATATTCACTATATAGGTTGTGTTCCCTATTCTATTAGCTTTCTTAAGATATATAGGATATACCCGTAATTAGGGGATTCAAGGGTTCAAAAATCGATCGTAACGTGCTTGTTGAAGTATTTTTTCTTAGGTTCAGCCGTTTTTGGTATTCGGGTGCTCCATTACCCGCTAAACCGGATCTGTGCCCTATATTCACTATATAGGTTTTGTTTCCAATTCTGTTAGCTTTCTTAGGATATATAGGATATACCCGTAATTAGGAGATTCAAGGGTTCAAAAATCGATCGTAACGTGCTTGTTGAAGTATTTTTTCGGTTCGGCCGTTTTTGGTATTCGGGTGCTCCATTACCCGTTAAACCGGATCTGTGCCCTATATTCACTATATAGGTTTTGTTCCCAATTCTATTAACTTTCTTAGGATATATAGGATGTACCCGTAATTAGGGGATTCAAGGGTTCAAAAATCGATCGTAACGTGCTTGTTGAAATATTTTTCTTAGGTTCGGCCGTTTTTGGTATTCGGGGGCTCCATTACCACCTAAACCGGATCTGTGCATTATATTCACTATATAGGTTGTGTTCCCAATTCTATTAGCTTTCTTAAGATATATAGGATGTACCCGTAATTAGGATATTCAAGGGTTCAAAAATCGATCGTAACGTGCTTGTTGAAGTATTTTTTCGGTTCGGCCGTTTTTGGTATTCGGGTGCTCCATTACCCATTAAACCGGATCTGTGCCCTATATTCACTACATAGGTTTTGTTCCCAATTCTATTAGCTTTCTTAGGATATATAGGATATACCCGTAATTAGGGGATTCAAGGGTTAAAAAATCGATCGTAACGTGCTTGTTGAAGTATTTTTCTTAGGTTCGGCCGTTTTTGGTATTCGGGGCTCCATTACCACTTAAACCGGATCTGTGCCCTATATTCACTATATAGGTTGTGTTCCCCATTCTATCAGCTTTCTTAAGATATATAGGATATACCCGTAATTAGGGGATTCAAGGGTTCAAAAATCGATCGTAACGTGCTTGTTAAGTATTTTTTCTTAGGTTCAGCCGTTTTTGGTTTTCGAATGCTCCATTACCCGTTAAACCGGAGCTGTGCCCTATATTCACTATATAGGTTTTGTTCCCAATTCTATTAGCTTTCTTAGGATATAGAGGATATACCCGTAATTAGGGGATTCAAGGGTTCAAAAATCGATCGTAACGTGCTTGTTGAAGTATTTTTTCGGTTCGGCCGTTTTTGGTATTCGGGTGCTCCATTACCCGTTAAACCAGATTTGTGCCCTATATTCACTATATAGGTTTTGTTCCCCATTCTATTAGCTTTCTTAGGATATATAGGATGTACTTGTAATTAGGGGATTCAAGGGTTCAAAAAACGATCGTAACGTGCTTGTTGAAGTATTTTTTCTTAGGTTCGGCCGTTTTGGGTATTCGGGGGCTTTATTACCACTTTAACCGGATCTGTGCCCTATATTCACTATATAGGTTGTGTTCCCCATTCTATTAGCTTTCTTAAGATATATAGGATATACCCGTAATTAGGGGATTCAAGGGATCAAAAATCGATCGTAACGTGCTTGTTGAAGTATTTTTTCTAAGGTTCGGCCGTTTTTGGTATTCGGGTGCTCCATTACCCGTTAAACCGGATCTGTGCCCTATATTCACTATAAAGGTTTTGTTCCCAATCCTATTAGCTTTCTTAGGATATATATAGGATATACCCATAATTAGGGGATTCAACGGTTCAAAAATCGATCGTAACGTGCTTGTTGAAGTATTTTTTCGGTCCGGCCGTTTTTTGTATTCGGGTGCTCCATTACCCGTTAAACCGGATCTGTGCCTTATATTCACTATATAGGTTTTGTTCCTAATTCTATTAGCTTTCTTATGATATATAGGATATACCCGTAATTAGGGGATTCAAGGGTTAAAAAATCGATCGTAACGTGCTTGTTGAAGTATTTTTCTTAGGTTCGGCCGTTTTTGGTATTCGGGTGCTCCATTATCCGTTAAACCGGATCTGTGCCCTATATTCAATATAAAGGTTTTGTTCCCAATCCTATTAGCTTTCTTAGGATATATAGGATATACCCATAATTAGGGGATTCAACGGTTCAAAAATCGATCGTAACGTGCTTGTTGAAGTATTTTTTCGGTTAGGCCGTTTTTTGTATTCGGGTGCTCCATTACCCGTTAAACCGGATCTGTGCCCTATATTCACTATATAGGTTGTGTTCCCCATTCTATTAGCTTTCTTAAGATATATAGGATATACCCGTAATTAGGGGATTCAAGGGATCAAAAATCGATCGTAACGTGCTTGTTGAAGTATTTTTTCTAAGGTTCGGCCGTTTTTGGTATTCGGGTGCTCCATTACCCGTTAAACCGGATCTGTGCCCTATATTCACTATAAAGGTTTTGTTCCCAATCCTATTAGCTTTCTTAGGATATATATAGGATATACCCATAATTAGGGGATTCAACGGTTCAAAAATCGATCGTAACGTGCTTGTTGAAGTATTTTTTCGGTCCGGCCGTTTTTTGTATTCGGGTGCTCCATTACCCGTTAAACCGGATCTGTGCCTTATATTCACTATATAGGTTTTGTTCCTATTCTATTAGCTTTCTTATGATATATAGGATATACCCGTAATTAGGGGATTCAAGGGTTAAAAAATCGATCGTAACGTGCTTGTTGATTGATTGATTGATTGTTGGTTGCTTAACGTCCAGTGGCAAATATTTCATGCATATTCAGGACGAGAACAAGTTCACAATAAATACAATAGGTAGGTTCTGTAATAGATTAAGGGATTAAGGTCGGAGAAATTTAGACTGCCACGGGAAATGAGGGTATATTGGATAGGGACAGAAATTTCGCCTTGCAACAGGTCACCTACGGACCCCTCAAAGAGTTGTTGCAAGGGTTCTTAACGTGCAAAGAGCGTGGCACTCTCTTTACACGAGGCATCGGATTTAACGTCCCCATTCTGACCGGACGTGGCTGCAAATTTGTACATCCCGCACAGCCAAACGGACGCCCCACTTTAGCACGGGTTTTACTGCCGGTCGGAGGAAGACCAATGGTGACCATACTTCTATTCCCCAGTCACCCTTGGGGTAACGTGCTTGTTGAAGTATTTTTCTTAGGTTCGGCCGTTTTTGGTATTCGGGTGCTCCATTACCCGTTAAACCGGATCTGTGCCCTATATTCACTATAAAGGTTTTGTTTCCAATCCTATTAGCTTTCTTAGGATATATAGGATATACCCATAATTAGGGGATTCAACGGTTCAAAAATCGATCGTAACGTGCTTGTTGAAGTATTTTTTCGGTTAGGCCGTTTTTTGTATTCGGGTGCTCCATTACCCGTTAAACCGGATCTGTGCCCTATATTCACTATATAGGTTGTGTTCCCCATTCTATTAGCTTTCTTAAGATATATAGGATATACCCGTAATTAGGGGATTCAAGGGTTCAAAAATCGATCGTAACGTGCTTGTTAAGTATTTTTTCTTAGGTTCAGCCGTTTTTGGTATTCGGATGCTCCATTACCCGTTAAACCGGAGCTGTGCCCTATATTCACTATATAGGTTTTGTTCCCAATTCTATTAGCTTTCTTAGGATATAGAGGATATACCCATAATTAGGGGATTCAAGGGTTCAACAATCGATCGTAACGTGCTTGTTAAAATATTTTTTCGGTTCGGCCGTTTTTGGTATTCGGGTGCTCCATTACCCTTTAAACCGGATCTGTGCCCTATATTCACTATATAGGTTGTGTTCCCTATTCTATTAGCTTTCTTAAGATATATAGGATATACCCGTAATTAGGGGATTCAAGGGTTCAAAAATCGATCGTAACGTGCTTGTTGAAGTATTTTTTCTTAGGTTCAGCCGTTTTTGGTATTCGGGTGCTCCATTACCCGCTAAACCGGATCTGTGCCCTATATTCACTATATAGGTTTTGTTTCCAATTCTGTTAGCTTTCTTAGGATATATAGGATATACCCGTAATTAGGAGATTCAAGGGTTCAAAAATCGATCGTAACGTGCTTGTTGAAGTATTTTTTCGGTTCGGCCGTTTTTGGTATTCGGGTGCTCCATTACCCGTTAAACCGGATCTGTGCCCTATATTCACTATATAGGTTTTGTTCCCAATTCTATTAGCTTTCTTAGGATATATAGGATGTACCCGTAATTAGGGGATTCAAGGGATCAAAAATCGATCGTAACGTGCTTGTTGAAGTATTTTTTCTAAGGTTCGGCCGTTTTTGGTATTCGGGTGCTCCATTACCCGTTAAACCGGATCTGTGCCCTATATTCACTATAAAGGTTTTGTTCCCAATCCTATTAGCTTTCTTAGGATATATATAGGATATACCCATAATTAGGGGATTCAACGGTTCAAAAATCGATCGTAACGTGCTTGTTGAAGTATTTTTTCGGTCCGGCCGTTTTTTGTATTCGGGTGCTCCATTACCCGTTAAACCGGATCTGTGCCTTATATTCACTATATAGGTTTTGTTCCTAATTCTATTAGCTTTCTTATGATATATAGGATATACCCGTAATTAGGGGATTCAAGGGTTAAAAAATCGATCGTAACGTGCTTGTTGATTGATTGATTGATTGTTGGTTGCTTAACGTCCAGTGGCAAATATTTCATGCATATTCAGGACGAGAACAAGTTCACAATAAATACAATAGGTAGGTTCTGTAATAGATTAAGGGATTAAGGTCGGAGAAATTTAGACTGCCACGGGAAATGAGGGTATATTGGATAGGGACAGAAATTTCGCCTTGCAACAGGTCACCTACGGACCCCTCAAAGAGTTGTTGCAAGGGTTCTTAACGTGCAAAGAGCGTGGCACTCTCTTTACACGAGGCATCGGATTTAACGTCCCCATTCTGACCGGACGTGGCTGCAAATTTGTACATCCCGCACAGCCAAACGGACGCCCCACTTTAGCACGGGTTTTACTGCCGGTCGGAGGAAGACCAATGGTGACCATACTTCTATTCCCCAGTCACCCTTGGGGTAACGTGCTTGTTGAAGTATTTTTCTTAGGTTCGGCCGTTTTTGGTATTCGGGTGCTCCATTACCCGTTAAACCGGATCTGTGCCCTATATTCACTATAAAGGTTTTGTTTCCAATCCTATTAGCTTTCTTAGGATATATAGGATATACCCATAATAAGGGGATTCAACGGTTCAAAAATCGATCGTAACGTGCTTGTTGAAGTATTTTTTCGGTTAGGCCGTTTTTTGTATTCGGGTGCTCCATTACCCGTTAAACCGGATCTGTGCCCTATATTCACTATATAGGTTGTGTTCCCCATTCTATTAGCTTTCTTAAGATATATAGGATATACCCGTAATTAGGGGATTCAAGGGTTCAAAAATCGATCGTAACGTGCTTGTTAAGTATTTTTTCTTAGGTTCAGCCGTTTTTGGTATTCGGATGCTCCATTACCCGTTAAACCGGAGCTGTGCCCTATATTCACTATATAGGTTTTGTTCCCAATTCTATTAGCTTTCTTAGGATATAGAGGATATACCCATAATTAGGGGATTCAAGGGTTCAACAATCGATCGTAACGTGCTTGTTGAAGTATTTTTTCGGTTCGGCCGTTTTTGGTATTCGGGTGCTCCATTACCCGTTAAACCGGATCTGTGCCCTATATTCACTATATAGGTTTTGTTCCCAATTCTATTAGCTTTCTTAGGATATATAGGATGTACCCGTAATTAGGGGATTCAAGGGTTCAAAAATCGATCGTAACGTGCTTGTTGAAATATTTTTCTTAGGTTCGGCCGTTTTTGGTATTCGGGGGCTCCATTACCACCTAAACCGGATCTGTGCCTTATTTTCACTATATAGGTTGTGTTCCCAATTCCATTAGCTTTCTTAAGATATATAGGATGTACCCGTAATTAGGATATTCAAGGGTTCAAAAATCGATCGTAACGTGCTTGTTGAAGTATTTTTTCGGTTCGGCCGTTTTTGGTATTCGGGTGCTCCATTACCCATTAAACCGGATCTGTGCCCTATATTCACTACATAGGTTTTGTTCCCAATTCTATTAGCTTTCTTAGGATATATAGGATATACCCGTAATTAGGGGATTCAAGGGTTCAAAAATCGATCGTAACGTGCTTGTTGAAGTATTTTTCTTAGGTTCGGCCGTTTTTGGTATTCGGGGCTCCATTACCACTTAAACCGGATCTGTGCCCTATATTCACTATATAGGTTGTGTTCCCCATTCTATCAGCTTTCTTAAGATATATAGGATATACCCGTAATTAGGGGATTCAAGGGTTCAAAAATCGATCGTAACGTGCTTGTTAAGTATTTTTTCTTAGGTTCAGCCGTTTTTGGCTTTCGAATGCTCCATTACCCGTTAAACCGGAGCTGTGCCCTATATTCACTATATAGGTTTTGTTCCCAATTCTATTAGCTTTCTTAGGATATAGAGGATATACCCGTAATTAGGGGATTCAAGGGTTCAAAAATCGATCGTAACGTGCTTGTTGAAGTATTTTTTCGGTTCGGCCGTTTTTGGTATTCGGGTGCTCCATTACCCGTTAAACCAGATTTGTGCCCTATATTCACTATATAGGTTTTGTTCCCCATTCTATTAGCTTTCTTAGGATATATAGGATGTACTTGTAATTAGGGGATTCAAGGGTTCAAAAAACGATCGTAACGTGCTTGTTGAAGTATTTTTTCTTAGGTTCGGCCGTTTTGTGTATTCGGGGGCTTTATTACCACTTTAACCGGATCTGTGCCCTATATTCACTATATAGGTTGTGTTCCCCATTCTATTAGCTTTCTTAGGATATATAGGATATACCCGTAATTAGGGGATTCAAGGGATCAAAAATCGATCGTAACGTGCTTGTTGAAGTATTTTTTCTAAGGTTCGGCCGTTTTTGGTATTCGGGTGCTCCATTACCCGTTAAACCGGATCTGTGCCCTATATTCACTATAAAGGTTTTGTTCCCAATCCTATTAGCTTTCTTAGGATATATATAGGATATACCCATAATTAGGGGATTCAACGGTTCAAAAATCGATCGTAACGTGCTTGTTGAAGTATTTTTTCGGTCCGGCCGTTTTTGGTATTCGGGTGCTCCATTACCCGTTAAACCGGATCTGTGCCTTATATTCACTATATAGGTTTTGTTCCTAATTCTATTAGCTTTCTTATGATATATAGGATATACCCGTAATTAGGGGATTCAAGGGTTAAAAAATCGATCGTAACGTGCTTGTTGAAGTATTTTTCTTAGGTTCGGCCGTTTTTGGTATTCGGGTGCTCCATTACCCGTTAAACCGGATCTGTGCCCTATATTCACTATAAAGGTTTTGTTCCCAATCCTATTAGCTTTCTTAGGATATATAGGATATACCCATAATTAGGGGATTCAACGGTTCAAAAATCGATCGTAACGTGCTTGTTGAAGTATTTTTTCGGTTAGGCCGTTTTTTGTATTCGGGTGCTCCATTACCCGTTAAACCGGATCTGTGCCCTATATTCACTATATAGGTTGTGTTCCCCATTCTATTAGCTTTCTTAAGATATATAGGATATACCCGTAATTAGGGGATTCAAGGGATCAAAAATCGATCGTAACGTGCTTGTTGAAGTATTTTTTCTAAGGTTCGGCCGTTTTTGGTATTCGGGTGCTCCATTACCCGTTAAACCGGATCTGTGCCCTATATTCACTATAAAGGTTTTGTTCCCAATCCTATTAGCTTTCTTAGGATATATATAGGATATACCCATAATTAGGGGATTCAACGGTTCAAAAATCGATCGGAACGTGCTTGTTGAAGTATTTTTTCGGTCCGGCCGTTTTTTGTATTCGGGTGCTCCATTACCCGTTAAACCGGATCTGTGCCTTATATTCACTATATAGGTTTTGTTCCTAATTCTATTAGCTTTCTTATGATATATAGGATATACCCGTAATTAGGGGATTCAAGGGTTAAAAAATCGATCGTAACGTGCTTGTTGATTGATTGATTGATTGTTGGTTGCTTAACGTCCAGTGGCAAATATTTCATGCATATTCAGGACGAGAACAAGTTCACAATAAATACAATAGGTAGGTTCTGTAATAGATTAAGGGATTAAGGTCGGAGAAATTTAGACTGCCACGGGAAATGAGGGTATATTGGATAGGGACAGAAATTTCGCCTTGCAACAGGTCACCTACGGACCCCTCAAAGAGTTGTTGCAAGGGTTCTTAACGTGCAAAGAGCGTGGCACTCTCTTTACACGAGGCATCGGATTTAACGTCCCCATTCTGACCGGACGTGGCTGCAAATTTGTACATCCCGCACAGCCAAACGGACGCCCCACTTTAGCACGGGTTTTACTGCCGGTCGGAGGAAGACCAATGGTGACCATACTTCTATTCCCCAGTCACCCTTGGGGTAACGTGCTTGTTGAAGTATTTTTCTTAGGTTCGGCCGTTTTTGGTATTCGGGTGCTCCATTACCCGTTAAACCGGATCTGTGCCCTATATTCACTATAAAGGTTTTGTTTCCAATCCTATTAGCTTTCTTAGGATATATAGGATATACCCATAATTAGGGGATTCAACGGTTCAAAAATCGATCGTAACGTGCTTGTTGAAGTATTTTTTCGGTTAGGCCGTTTTTTGTATTCGGGTGCTCCATTACCCGTTAAACCGGATCTGTGCCCTATATTCACTATATAGGTTGTGTTCCCCATTCTATTAGCTTTCTTAAGATATATAGGATATACCCGTAATTAGGGGATTCAAGGGTTCAAAAATCGATCGTAACGTGCTTGTTAAGTATTTTTTCTTAGGTTCAGCCGTTTTTGGTATTCGGATGCTCCATTACCCGTTAAACCGGAGCTGTGCCCTATATTCACTATATAGGTTTTGTTCCCAATTCTATTAGCTTTCTTAGGATATAGAGGATATACCCATAATTAGGGGATTCAAGGGTTCAACAATCGATCGTAACGTGCTTGTTAAAATATTTTTTCGGTTCGGCCGTTTTTGGTATTCGGGTGCTCCATTACCCTTTAAACCGGATCTGTGCCCTATATTCACTATATAGGTTGTGTTCCCTATTCTATTAGCTTTCTTAAGATATATAGGATATACCCGTAATTAGGGGATTCAAGGGTTCAAAAATCGATCGTAACGTGCTTGTTGAAGTATTTTTTCTTAGGTTCAGCCGTTTTTGGTATTCGGGTGCTCCATTACCCGCTAAACCGGATCTGTGCCCTATATTCACTATATAGGTTTTGTTTCCAATTCTGTTAGCTTTCTTAGGATATATAGGATATACCCGTAATTAGGAGATTCAACGGTTCAAAAATCGATCGTAACGTGCTTGTTGAAGTATTTTTTCGGTTCGGCCGTTTTTGGTATTCGGGTGCTCCATTACCCGTTAAACCGGATCTGTGCCCTATATTCACTATATAGGTTTTGTTCCCAATTCTATTAGCTTTCTTAGGATATATAGGATGTACCCGTAATTAGGGGATTCAAGGGTTCAAAAATCGATCGTAACGTGCTTGTTGAAATATTTTTCTTAGGTTCGGCCGTTTTTGGTATTCGGGGGCTCCATTACCACCTAAACCGGATCTGTGCCCTATATTCACTATATAGGTTGTGTTCCCAATTCTATTAGCTTTCTTAAGATATATAGGATGTACCCGTAATTAGGATATTCAAGGGTTCAAAAATCGATCGTAACGTGCTTGTTGAAGTATTTTTTCGGTTCGGCCGTTTTTGGTATTCGGGTGCTCCATTACCCATTAAACCGGATCTGTGCCCTATATTCACTACATAGGTTTTGTTCCCAATTCTATTAGCTTTCTTAGGATATATAGGATATACCCGTAATTAGGGGATTCAAGGGTTCAAAAATCGATCGTAACGTGCTTGTTGAAGTATTTTTCTTAGGTTCGGCCGTTTTTGGTATTCGGGGCTCCATTACCACTTAAACCGGATCTGTGCCCTATATTCACTATATAGGTTGTGTTCCCCATTCTATCAGCTTTCTTAAGATATATAGGATATACCCGTAATTAGGGGATTCAAGTGTTCAAAAATCGATCGTAACGTGCTTGTTAAGTATTTTTTCTTAGGTTCAGCCGTTTTTGGTTTTCGAATGCTCCATTACCCGTTAAACCGGAGCTGTGCCCTATATTCACTATATAGGTTTTGTTCCCAATTCTATTAGCTTTCTTAGGATATAGAGGATATACCCGTAATTAGGGGATTCAAGGGTTCAAAAATCGATCGTAACGTGCTTGTTGAAGTATTTTTTCGGTTCGGCCGTTTTTGGTATTCGGGTGCTCCATTACCCGTTAAACCAGATTTGTGCCCTATATTCACTATATAGGTTTTGTTCCCCATTCTATTAGCTTTCTTAGGATATATAGGATGTACTTGTAATTAGGGGATTCAAGGGTTCAAAAAACGATCGTAACGTGCTTGTTGAAGTATTTTTTCTTAGGTTCGGCCGTTTTGGGTATTCGGGGGCTTTATTACCACTTTAACCGGATCTGTGCCCTATATTCACTATATAGGTTGTGTTCCCCATTCTATTAGCTTTCTTAAGATATATAGGATATACCCGTAATTAGGGGATTCAAGGGTTCAAAAATCGATCGTAACGTGCTTGTTGAAGTATTTTTTCGGTTCGGCCGTTTTTGGTATTCGGGTGCTCCATTACCCATTAAACCGGATCTGTGCCCTATATTTACTACATAGGTTTTGTTCCCAATTCTATTAGCTTTCTTAGGATATATAGGATATACCCGTAATTAGGGGATTCAAGGGTTCAAAAATCGATCGTAACGTGCTTGTTGAAGTATTTTTCTTAGGTTCGGCCGTTTTTGGTATTCGGGGACTCCATTACCACTTAAACCGGATCTGTGCCCTATATTCACTATATAGGTTGTGTTCCCCATTCTATCAGCTTTCTTAAGATATATAGGATATACCCGTAATTAGGGGATTCAAGGGTTCAAAAATCGATCGTAACGTGCTTGTTAAGTATTTTTTCTTAGGTTCAGCCGTTTTTGGTATTCGTATGCTCCATTACCCGTTAAACCGGATCTGTGCCCTATATTCACTATATAGGTTTTGTTCCCAATTCTATTAGCTTTCTTAGGATATAGAGGATATACCCGTAATTAGGGGATTCAAGGGTTCAAAAATCGATCGTAACGTGCTTGTTGAAGTATTTTTTCGGTTCGGCCGTTTTTGGTATTCGGGTGCTCCATTACCCGTTAAACCGGATCTGTGCCCTATATTCACTATATAGGTTTTGTTCCCAATTCTATTAGCTTTCTTAGGATATAGAGGATATACCCGTAATTAGGGGATTCAAGGGTTCAAAAATCGATCGTTACGTGCTTATTGAAGTATTTTTTCGGTTCGGCCGTTTTTGGTATTCGGGTGCTCCATTACCCGTTAAACCGGATCTGTGCCCTATATTCACTATAAAGGTTTTGTTCCCCATTCAATTAGCTTTCTTAGGATATATAGGATATACCCGTAATTAGGGGATTCAAGGGTTCAAAAATCGATCGTAACGTGCTTGTTGAAGTATTTTTCTTAGGTTCGGCCGTTTTTGGTATTCGGGGTCTTTATTACCACTTTAACCGGATCTGTGCCCTATATTCACTATATAGGTTGTGTTCCCCATTCTATTAGCTTTCTTAGGATATAAAGAATATACCCGTAATTAGGGGATTCAAGGGTTCAAAAATCGATCGTAACGTGCTTGTTGAAGTATTTTTCTTAGGTTCGGCCGTTTTTGGTATTCGGGGGCTTTATTACCACTTTAACCGGATCTGTGCCCTATATTCACTATATAGGTTGTGTTCCCCATTCTATTAGCTTTCTTAGGATATATAGGATATACCCGTAATTAGGGGATTCAAGGGTTCAAAAATCGATCGTAACGTGCTTGTTGAAGTATTTTTTCTTAAGTAATGTTAATCTACGGATCAAGTGCAATTTTACGTCAAAAATAAATTATTCTAGGTAAAAGGGGCAGGGCTAACAAATAGCCTATCTCTTTAAACCATAATACTATATAATACTAGGCCTCAACGTTTTAAGCTGATAGAATTTTAATCGAATTCTAAAAATTATTACACAAAAAAGATCAACTTATCGATCCTTTAAATAAATTTATTCTAAAAGGTAAAAAATTCAACATTGTCAATAGATCTTTGAATATTTTTTTTTGTGTATTAATATTGATTTTGTTATCAGTAAATTAAAAGCAAACTGAATATTATTGTTATATACATATAGATGATTTGACTGTCCCTCTGGTATCTGTCGCCCCTCTTGTATGGATCTTCAATCTGTTAATTCCTGTATCCTGGCATTGCACAATGTCATGTTTTTCTCTGACTGTTTATGACGTCTTAACACTAAATCCATGTTTCATGTGTACTGATTGATAATCAGTTAAGTCTTCGATGCATGATTTTCTTATTAGTTGTTATTGGCTTTAAACTAACTGTCAGTAACTGCAAGTACTCTCAGTAGTGTCTTTTTGTTGTTGAGATGTACAAATACTCGGCCGCGTTCACTCTATGTTTTTGTTATATGTATTTCTAATTGTATCCATCTGATGAGTTAAGCCTTTTTCAACTGATTTTTATAGTTCGTTCTTATGTTGTACTGTTACACCACTGTCCCAGGTTAGGGGGGATCCCGCTAACATGTTTAACCCCGCCACATTCTGTATGTATGTGCCTGTCCCAAGTCAGGAGCCTGTAATTCAGTGGTTGTCGTTTTTATCTGTGTTACATATTTGTTTTTCGTTAATTTTTTTTGTACATTAATTAGGCCGTTAGTATTCTAGTTTGAATTAATTTTACATTTGTGATTTCGGGGCCTTTAAGTGCTGCACTATGAGGTATGGGCTTTGCTCATTGTTTAAGGCCGTACGGTGACCTATATCTGTTAATTTCTGTATCATTTGGTCTCATGTGGAGAGTTGTCTCATTGGCAATCATACCGCATTTTCTTTTTTATATATACAAGTAGATATCAAAGTTATTCAATTTGAATAAACTTGAATAGTGAATAGTACATAAAAAAACAGTTCACTATTCATGAATTTTGAATAGTGAAAAGTGAAAAGTGAATAGTGAACGTAGCCCGGTTAGTATAACTATATTGTAGATTAACATTACTAATTTGGTAACGTTTTACCTTTCAGCTATTTGCAGACGTTGTCGGAACAAACTGCTACCATCACAGCAGACAGATATTACAGATGAAATACAGATACTAGATGTAAATTTAGATATTTATTTTCAAAGTTAATTGCGATAGAATAAAACACCCACACACAAAAGTTAATATTGAGCTACCCGGACTCCACTAAGAACTAGGAGTGAGTCTAATGACTGCATACATATCGTATGAATAAGATTGATTGGTTGATTGATTGGTGTTTAACGCCACTTTCAACACTATTGTGCTATTTCGTGGCGGTCAATTTTTATTGGTGGAGGAAGCCGGAGAAAACCACCAACCATCGGTAGGAAAACTGACAATCCTAGTCAACTAAGATTGGAGTCGAATGCACCTGCCCCGTGCGGGATTCGAACTCACAATATCAGTGTTGACTGGCTATTGATACAGTACTTTGTCTACTTAGACCACTCGGCCACCGAGGCCCCTGTATGAATAAGAAAACAATTGTCTTTATAAAAACAAGGAGATGAGGTATGATTTCCAATGAGACAACTATCCACCAAAGTTCAAATAAAGTAGATGCAAGCATTTATAGGCAACCGTACGGCCTTCAACAATGAGAAAAACCCATACCGTATAATCGGCTATAAAAGCCCCCGACATAAAAATATGAAACAATTCAATTTTGAAAACTAACGGCCTAATTTATAACAAAACAATTTACGAAAAATAAATCTGACAGACATGAACAAACGACAACCACTAAACTACAGGCTCCTGACTCGGGACAGGCACATTAAGAATGTGGCGGAGTTAAACATGTTTGTGAGAGCTCAACCTTCCCCCTAACCTGAGACAGTGGTGTAACAGCACAACATAAAAACAAATTATAAAAATCAGTTGAAAAAGGCTTAACTCATTAGATCGATACAAAGCAGAAAAAACATCAAACATAAACACAGACCGGACGTGGCAGGGTATATTTATCCATCCATCATCCCTAACAACAAAAAGGACTCTAAGTACCGATCTGAGAGTACTCGCAGTTACTGATAGCTAGTTCAAAGTCAATAACAACTAATGAAAAACAAACCTTAAACCAGGACTAAAATATCAATCAGTACACATCCAACATACAATGGATTTAGTGTAAAGACGTCATTAACAGTCAGAGAAAAACATGACCTTGTTTCATGCCAAAATAAAGGTATCGACATTATTTATACCAGTAAAAGCAATATTCAAAGATCTAATTACAGTGTTGAATTGGTAACCTTTTAGAATGAGTTTATTTAACGGATTGATAAGTTTACCCGTATACTGTTTTCCTGATTTTGGAGTTGGCACAGTGTTGTTTTGTCTATTGCTGCCTCTGCTTTAATTTTTCATGCATGCAAAAGTTTTCTGCAAGAAATAACATATTAATATTTATGAAAATTAAACTTAGATGAGTAATTGTTTTGGCAACTCTTTTTCAACAATGTGAAAGCCTCCGGATGTTAGAAAAGCTAAAACAACCGCACAATATTCCATTGTTATAAAAACAGGGAGTAGTAAAATTGGTAAAATACAAAGAAAGATAAATTTGAATAAGCCTAAACGTCTGTAGTCGAATGACTTAATACATCCGAATACATATAAAAATGCCATCACACCGCCAGTGAAACCAGACAAATAGGATACAGTTTGTGGTATTGGTAACGGGATAAGCGGAACAAGGACCATGTTTGGTATTGAAAGCAAAATGGTAAAGTAACTAAGCACTATGAAGAATATTCCAAGTTTATATCTCATAGGAATAGTCTTGCAAAATAATGTCTTCAAGTGTCCCTGAATCCAACGTTTTCTTTGTAGAACAAAGTCTTTTGGTGAAAAGGGACTCTTCTCCCACATTTCTCCCTCGATGAATCCACATGTATAACCTCTCATCCAGGCTTTCAATGCAAAGAAACAATCTTCCGTTAAACTACCATCAACACCAAAATCAAAGGTAACGTTTAGTTCAACTGATGCTTTCACAACTAAGAAACTCCCCTTGGTCCCCAATATTGGCCTATGTAAACATTTAAAGCAGAATCGGTATCTTCCATAGTCAGTTCCGATGCGTACTAAATCTGCTAGGGTAGTTATCCAGCACACAATTTCTTCTTTTGTATAGATGATTACTCCCTGACCAAATGAATATATATCATCATGAATGAAATTAGCTATCCCTATTACAGATGATTCGGTTAATACTGTCTCCTCATCCAGATGAACTATCCAGTCATTGTCCGATAGTATATTAACTTCATCTTCTAATGCGAATTGTAAGGCTCTTGCTTTGTAGAGGCTACCATTTGTAGTGGAATATGTGGATGGAACGACTACTTCACGGATACAACTATTATTTGGTAAGCCTATTGGAGAATCGGTTACAATTTCAAACTGATAATGATGCAATCCTACCTCTAAGCATGTTTTGATATTTTTGTCAACAGTTCGATTCACAAGATGTGGATATTTACCTTTTGTCACAACTCTGAAACAGATGGACGGTAAAGACATTGGGGATGTTTTAAGTTTGGGCTTTGATGGATGTGTGTTGAACATGACTATTCCTAAAAAGTTGCATATAACAATCGGCAAATGTATCAATGTTATGTATCTCATTATATATAAAATAATTGTCGGCCATTTTCCATAAGCTTTATAAGGATCAAAACTGTAGTTGGTAGAACTAAATCCTCCTGTCAAGAAACAAACAATCGTCAAAATTATTAGGAAGAGGAAGATGGTAAGGCAATGTTTGATGTTGATGCTCTCTCCAGAAAGCTTAGCCATAGTCTTCAGTTTTTAAATCTGAAATCAAAAGAACATATGAATGAATTTGGATAGACCTTCCAATAACAAATTGTATATAATTTTTCTCAGATGTCCGTGTTTGGTGTATATTTGGCATTTTTTCTATTGGCTCACAAAAAGAACTCTTCAATATGTTAAATGTTGAATTATGCACCAACAGTGTTATGCGTTTGTGTTTTGCGTTTGGTAGACATATTTTGGAGAGAGTTGGAACGAGGAAAAATGTGAGATTTTCTTTCATCAGTTTAATGAGTTCAAGTAATGTTTGTCGGAGAAAGCGACTTAACTCGGCCCAAACTGAGTACGTTTGTAAATGTCTAAAGCTAAATTCAATTTTGATAATTTCCAGAAAAAAATATATTTGATTTCCCTTGGAAACTTGCAGGTTTGGCGCATTGGAAAACAATGCATATATAAATATAATTTATAATAGCGATATCGTTAATATTTTTTTCCATAACGTTTAACTACCAGCTTTATTTTTCATATTCATAAGTACGGCTATAAAAAACCTAGATTGTTTTTGATATAATAATAACATAAAAATATAAAGCTGATGAGGATTTATCAAATACTAAAACGAATGAAACAAAACATCCTGAACGTAAAAAACAAGGAATAGATCGCAGCCATTCATCAGCTAAACAAATAGGTTTCTAGTACATGTAAAGTTATGATATAAAAATCTACATTCAATAATCCGTAGCCCATGTGAATAGCCCTTTATCAGTAGTTGTTTGGATATCCAGTAGTTTAGCAACAGTGGTGAAAATCTGTGTTTTGAATACATGTCAAAACAAAAAAGTATTTGCAGGTTATATTAGTTGAAAATTGGAATTGATAAATACATTGCAGGGGTGTGGAAGTATTCTTGTCGCGAATATTTCGACGCCTCTGCATTGTATATCACTTACAACTCCTTACTTAAACTGTAATAATATACGGAAGCCGATAAGGGCCATTCAAAAAAAAAAAAAATATGTCGTAATTCCGACATAGCATGTCGTAATTTTGACATAACATGTCGTTATAACGACATCGCTATGTCGTAATTTCGACATACGTGTCGTTATAACGACATCGCTATGTCGTAATAACGACATCGCTATATATATATATATAAGAATATGTATTATGATTGCCAAGAGACTTAATGACACAGAAATTAACAACTATAGGTCATCATAATGCCCTCAATAATGAGAAAAGCCCCCGCAGTCAGCTATAAAAGAGGGACGAAAGATACCAGAGGGAGAGTCCCCGACATGACAGCTGTTTAATAATTTAATTCAAACGCGTGAAAATAACGGTTTTAATAATGAACAAACAAAGACCGAAAAACGAATATGTAACACAGCAACAAATGACAACCACTGAATTACAGACTCCTGACCGCTATGTGATAATAACGGCAACCTTATAGTTTAACTTTTCACTTTTTGATGCGATAGGCATTTCAAAATGGTTGTCAGTAAAGGCAAAGTTTGTAGCGGAAACAAATTCATCTTTTTTTTTTTAGAATAATGAACACTAAATGCAATCAAGCTTAATTAAAGTTATTCACTTGCACCTCAGACTTGCACATACTAGAACTTTATTTATAATCAAGTCAAATGAGACCCAGTTGAATAGGGGAGCAATTCAAGCTCCTTGGAGCCTCTTATTATGTTTGGCATGTACAGATTTGTGTAAATTATGAAGTCCTGCATTTCCATTGCAGGTTCTGAATAAGATGAATTTTAAGCTTTTCCCAATAAAGACTATGTTAAACTTTGGACTCATAGTGCACAGACCCACGGATCTCTGTACCTTCATTTGTACACACTTGAATCTTAATGTACAGAAACTACTGAGGCTTGATGCAAATTATTACTGCATTGCTATTGTTGGTTCTTTATGTGATTCTTCAAGCGTCCTCCACATTGAAGCCCTATTAAAACTTTGTACCCCAAGTTCTTTTAACCACTGTTCCCCAGGGCAACTATTCCTACAAACTTAAGGGGAGGGTTAGGATCCCGCTAACATGTTTAACTCCGCCACATTCTTTATGTATGTGTATGTCCCAAGTCTTTAATTTACAAATTTGTTTTTCGTTTATTTTTGTAGGCCGCTTGTTTTTCTCGTTTGAATTGTATTACATTTTTCATTTCGGGGCCTTTTATAGCTGACTATGGGGTATGGGCTGTGATCATTGTTGAAGGCCGTACGGTGACCTATAATTGTTAATTTCTGTGTCATTTAGTTTCTTGTGGAGAGTTGCGTTTTTGAACAAACCAGCGTATCCCAAAGCCTTGATAACCTCTGTAGGCCCCAAATAAGACGAAAAAACATCAAAATTGGAGAGAAAACTGAAAATAAATGGTTTCTAACCTCAGGGATATTAACTCTTTGCATGCTGAATTGTTATCAGAAATTGTCTAAATTTCGAGTATTTGTAAAAATATGCAAATGATATGCAAATGAGCTGTACCCTGATGCTGATGCATACTGATTGCATTAAATCTAAGATAGCCAAGGGTTAATATCCCTGAGGTTAGAAACCATTTTTTTCAGTTTTCTCTCCAATTTTGAAGTTTTTTTCGTTTTAATTGGGGCCTACAGAGGTTATCAAGGCCTTGGGATACGCTGGTTTGTTCAAAAACGAAACTCTCAACAAGATAGTTGTCCCGGGGAACAGTGGTTAAAAGAAATTGGGGTACAAAGTTTTAATAGGGCTTCAATGGGGAGGACGCTTGAAGAATCTCATTAAGAACCAACAATAGCAATGCAGTTATAATTTGCATCAAGACTCAGTAGTACATTACGATACAAGTGTGTAAAAATGAAGGTACAGAGATCAGTGGGTCTGAGCACTATGAGTCAAAAGTTAAACATAGTCTTTATTGGGAAAAGCTTAAAATTCATCTTATTCAGAACCTGCAATGCCAAACATAATTAGAGGCTCCAGAGATCTTGAATTGCTCCCCTATTCAACTGAGTCTCATTTGACTTGATTATAAATAACGTTCTAGTATGTGCAAGTCTGAGGTGCTAGTGAATAACTTTAATTAAGCTTGATTGCATAAACTGTTCAATATTCTCAGAAAAAAAATTAATTTGTTTACGATACAAACTTTGCCTTTACTGGCGACCATTTTGAAATTCCTATCACTTCAAAAAGTGAAAAGTTAAACTATAAGGTTGTCGTTATTATCAGATAGCGGTCAGGAGTCTGTAATTCAGTGGTTGTCATTTGTTGCTGTGTTACATATTCGTGTTTCGGTCTTTGTTTGTACATTATTAAAACCGTTATTTTCACTCGTTTGAATTAAATTGTTAAACAGCTGTCATTTCGGGGACTCTCCCTCTGGTATCTTTCGTCCCTCTTTTATAGCTGACTATGCGGGGGCTTTTCTCATTATTGAGGGCATTATGATGACCTATAGTTGTTAATTTCTGTGTCATTAAGTCTCTTGGCAATCATAATATATATTCTTATATATATATATATATATATATATATATATATATATATATATATATAGAGCGATGTCGTTATTACGACATAGCTATGTCGTAATTACGACATAGTGATGTCGTAATAACGACATGTTATGTCGTAATTACGACATGGCGATGTCGTTATAACGACATGTTATGTCGAAATTACGACATAGCGATGTCGTTATAACGACATGTTATGTCGAAATTACGACATGCTATGTCGTAATTACGACATTTTTATTTTTTTTAATGGCCCTTATCGGCTTCCGTACCTAACTGATACAAAAGTTAACAGAGAAATTTTTAGTTCAGTTCTATTTAATGTACATGTAAATTACGTGGACATGTTGTTTACTGATGTGAACAATTTTCATGTACAGGTAATTAAAACCGATGTATAGATAAGAATAAATTTAATGTGAAACCAGTGTTCACTACATGAAACTAATTGTAAACAGGTTTACAGTACACAGCGTTTGGTGTGCACACGGCCTTGGATGGAGAGTTGTCTCATTGGCACTCATACCACATCTTCTTATTTATATTAACCCATTATCGACCTGTACTGGACCTATTTTTCAATCTGAACCATACTCGGCCAAAGGTCTGAACCAAACTCGACCAAAGTCTGAACAATACTTGACCGGTCTGAACCATACTTGACCAAATAACCTCTACTTTTTGTAATTTTAACTATTTATATAACTATCTTTTTAACTGACTTGACAACAGTCACAATGAAGTAAAGATATGTATATACAGTGTCTACTCTCCTCAGTGCAAATGACTTTTTAATGAACGGAACAGTAAAAAAGCTGCATAATTTCAAATGTTTTGTAGCAGTTCAGTGTTTCTGTTGTTCCGTTGTTTTTCCCTTATAGTTGATGTGTTCCCTCGGTTTTGCTTTGTGACCCGGATTTGTTCTCGCTTATTCGACTTATGACTATTGAAAAGCGGTATACTACTGTTGCCTTTATTTACTATTGTAGAATAAAGGATGACGAGGAAAACATTTGTGTTTGTTTACGCTTTAAAAATACAAAATAATTGATTTGAATGTATGTATAAACACAATTTCCTTAGAATATAACTTTACTATGTACTCATACTTGTCAACTGACCCGTATTCTGCGGGTAATACTCGTATTACGGGTATTCTGCGGGTAATACACGTATTATGGGTATTCTACGGGTATTCTACGGGTAATACCCGTAAATTTCCCCCTCACCCAGGATTTTTGAGATAGCCGCCGGGTCGTTAAATAACCCGGGAATTAGGAAAATGACCCGGATTCTTGAGCCTTCTTACTTTTTGAGTATGAAACGGTAGATTTATAAAAATACAATACTTAATTTGACGAAAAATACTTAAACGTTCTATCTACCAACTTCGCTTCGATACGCAGCAACGTCTGGCATCAACTGTATAGGCGGTTATACCCGTGTAACAATAAACTGTTCCAAATATGTCATTGTAGTTTAAAAATGACGTATTTGTAACAACAATAAGCATGACATTCAAACATAAATCAAAGTGATTGAATTGTTGCTTGATCGTTCTTTACTGTGTAAGATGTATGCACTGTTCAAGATTCATGGGACATTTAAAGCATCAAAAGTCATTCAAGCGTCATTCAAGCGTGAAATGTTAGTCTAGTTGTGTGGGCGAGCTTTATTTGTATCCATTAATGAAGTTTCATCACTATGTTTTTTGTATAAAGTACCCTAGATATACAGTAGACCGAATCCGAAAACGTCAGGTCAGGTAACAATAAATGGGCAATGTCACAGGTTTTGGTAAAATTTTGCATACAACTTTGGCTCATTGCACATTAAAAAAAAAATCGAAAAAATAATGCATTTATCTCATTTATTGTCTGAAATATTACTGATTGAAATCTTTTTTTGTATAGATTTTATTTTCAATAATTTGCCTAAGAGAGGTAGAGGGAGGCAAAAGCAAACTTCCCTTTTTAAAGCGGAGTAGAGGGTGATTTCGGACAATTTAACATTCCAACAAACTGTTTCTAAAGGCTACTTTTGTGCAGAATGAGATTTGACAAATACTGATGTATAACTATGATCTCCGATAAAGTATGTGTATATTGTTGTAATCATTGAAAGTCTTAATGTGGGTTTCAAACGTCCATTCTGATATGACGTGCTGCTTTCGCTTTGTAAACAACACCGTGATAAAATACTCGATATATCTACACTTAGCGCAGACTCAGAGATATACATAATAATGGATGTTACAAATACCTCCTACGTAAATCCACATGTATCGGAACCTATTTGCAAACGCTATTCCGATTTTATTGTTTTAAAAATTGCAATAGAAAAAAGACTACAGAACTTCTATTCTTATTCGGATGCATAACAATAAGAATTAATGCACTAGAGCTCAGAGAAATCTATAAAACAAAAATAAAATAAAATTCCGCGAAAGTCCATTAATTCTTTCGGCGCATTTAAGTCATTTCAAAACATGACGTCATACAAATGAAATCGCCAAAGCTGAAGGTTTTCCGTTACGTGAACCATCGAAGTTCGTATAAAATTGCATTAAAATGGATTTTTGAGGTAGGGTTTGTTTTATTTTCTATCCTATTGCATTATTTGCATATTAACGAATTTCAGTAAGTCAACATGGCGGCTCCTTAGTTACGAAATGTCAACTTAGGATTTGACGGTAGCTTACGAGAAAAACAAGTTAACCCTCTTACTGCGGCAGGGACATATATGTCTTCCCCTGGCTTACTGCGGGAAGGACATATATGTCCTTTGTGTAAAAAAAAATCGATTATTTTTTCACTTTTTAATATTTCTAAAAAAAACCTTTCCTTCATTTATTGAATACATTTTATATATTTTATTCATTATGTGGTTATTATTTTTGTTGTTGTTTTCTTTTTATCCATCTTTTTCATAAAACGTCATCATTACGTCATATATTATTTGACGTCATTTTATGTCATAATTGAGTTGAAGGCGAAATAGCGCTATCAAATTTTAGAATGAACCTTTTATAAGCTTCGTATTGATAAGATAACATAAAATCATAGTATGAAACAGAAAAAAAATCAACATGAACAAATAATCATTGAAAAGTACACACAAAAATATTTGCTATTTGGTTTTAATTCTTGTATCCAACAATTATAAATATTTCAAACAAATGTCCTCAACTCTTTTAGATTGGGAGGGACACTGATATATACTAAGTGTTGAACTTAGTGCTTGCCTTGGTTTTCTTACTTGTTTGAAAACAAATGAATTACACAACGAAAAAGTCTACCTTGGTATATAGATAAATAAGTCTACAATTAATTTATTGATACGAATTGTTAAATTGGCATAAAAAAGCATTCAGTATTCTGAATATTTTTTAAGTTTTATTAGCTATTATAGGCTTTAGTTTATGTGCAAAAATGAATAGATACTATGCAGTTATATAAAACCCGTTAGTAGCAGGAATCAGCCAAACAATGAGAAAAGCCATTATACCGTATAGTCAGCTAAGAAAGCCCCGACATGAAAAAATGTAAAACAATTCTAACATGAAAACTAACGGCATAATTTATAACAATACAATTTATGAAAAACATTTGACAGGCATGAACCAACGGCAACCACTGAATTACAGGCTCCGACTCCTGACTTGGGACGTGAACAAAAGAGTGTGCTATCTTTAAAAACGGCAAATTTTGAAATTCCTTCACATTTATTCAATGAAGTAACTCCTTACGATGTTTAAATTTTAGACAAGTATAATTTTTTAACTCATATTATGCTGATACTGAATACTATGCTTCAAACAAAGATCTATATTTTCCTTATACTTCATGTGTTATATACAGTGAGTGTAAAATGCCAAGTTGGGGAAAAAAATAAAAGAAAGATGTAATAAAAGATCTTTTCTAAATATGTGTAAATATTACATTGATGTATATGGCATGGTATTGGTTGCAAAAATTTGATATTTTTCATTTAAATGCAATATTTTTCATTTAATTGGTATATTTTTTCATTTATATGCAATATTTTTTCATTTATATGCAATATTTTTTCATTTATATGGTATATTTTTTCATTTATATGCAAAATTTTTTATTTTAATGGTATAATTTTTCATTTATATGGTATATTTTTTCATTTAAATGCAATATTTTTTATTCAAATGGTATAATTTTTCATTCAAATGGTATAATTTTTCATTCAAATGGTATAATTTTTCATTCAAATGGTATAATTTTCATTCAAATGCAATAGTTTTTATTCAATTGGTATAAAATGTCATTTGAATGCAATATTTTTTATTCAATTGGTATAGTAGTTTTTTATTTATATGCAATAATTGCATTATGGGAAATTCTTTGACGTCATAAGGTCAAATTTGCAACAACGTTTGTGATTGGTCGGAAATTGTTTGGATTTCTCCCCTTTCTTTCTAAACATGGGTGACCAAGAATTAAAAAACGCATCAGAATATCGCCCCTCTAACTAAATCTAACGTTCGTGCGAGTCCTGCACTGGCTGTTAATGCCAATAATGGCCAGGACGAGCAAAAAATGCGAGTGACAAGTAATAATAATTAATTTGACACACAACTTGTTCATGGATAGCGCTGAAACAGATGCCTGCGTGCATGGCAAAAACACCTCCAATGAAAACCTTTTCTGAAGAAACTCTCCTACAGTCTACACAATGAAATAAAAAAAAATACATAGCTAGCCCCCCTCCCCCTTCTAAGTCCAGATACATGTAATCATGACGTTCTTTAGTGCTATATCATTTTTTACTTTTCTTGATCCTCAGAGACGTTGCAGGAAGGCACATGAAAAAAGAATAAAAAGCATCCAGGACGTTACAATTATTTGGACTAAGCCCCCTCTTTTTTACTACATGTAGAAAAAAAATCACCTAATTACGACAGCAGAACTAGAAACCCACAAGTAGAGACATAAGCTGTTATACTCCGGAACTAATTCTTTAATAAAGACAATTCAGGATAAATTGGAACCAGTTACTAACCCATGTTACAACAATAGTCCTATGACATAGGACTTCACTACATGTATATGAGGCGTGAACTTCATATTTAATACTATCTATGATATGTGCTCTCATGTCTTATGCTGCAAATCATTTTACATTTAGGATTCGTTGCTGAGCTTTTTTTTACTGTTCTCGCCTCCGAATCCCTTAAATAGATTTTTTTTCAAGCCCCACAGTAGTTCAATAATTACTATATGTCTTTGCATAAATAAGTATGCAGGACATATTTCAAAACATATTTTATCTTCAGGACTTTTACATGTTTTAAATGATTTACTTTTCAATACTGCATTGGGAAGGGGGTATACAAGTTTATTTTTTGACACATGATATAATATAATTAGGTATCCAACAAATTATATGATTGTACGTTTAGCTATTATCTAGACCCGTACAAAATGTATATAATTAGACACATGTAACAGGGGCGGATCCAAAACCTCGGTGTCTAGAAAGGGGGGGGGGAGTAGGTTCAAATTTAGATATTTGTATAGAGATGTATATTTGCGAGTATTGGCAGTAATGGTTATAGTGTGTGTGTGAGGGTAGGGGGTTTCAGATCAAAGATCGTTTCTATAATTCTATATCTTTTAGTTTTTACCATTTCACTCTATTCTTTATCCTTTGATCTCTATTATATTTGTTCTAAACATGCGTGACATATTTGCCACTGGACATAAGGCAACCAAAAGTCAATCAACGTATTCTGTATATTTCATCATTTCTTTATTATGTTATCTATAGGTTTGGTCCCGCCCCTTATCTATTTTTTTGCACATTAGGGACGACATCAAAAGTTAAATGTAGGATAAAAAAAAAATAATTCATATAGTTTTTTTCACTGACCCCCTACCCCCCCCTACACGGACAATAACAGTTAAGGGACGATTATTTGATATTCTAAGGAAGGGATTTTGATTGATTGGTGTTTTACGCTACTTTCAACACTATTGGGCTATTCCGTGGTGGTCAGTTTAAATTTATAGATGAAGGATGGGGAAGGGGAGAGGGGGCATTATTATTCATTTCAATCTGTCGCTAATCATGCCTATTTTTCAGCTCTTACCAGGCAACCATATTCATATATGAAATCCTTCTGTCCCCCGACCCAACAAATAAATAAATATCAAATGGGTTTCCTCTAATTTAACACAAGTTTAAATTGATTGATTATTTGTTGCTAATTTTAACGCCAAGTGAAAATTATTTCATGCTTGTTCAGGAAAACACGAGTTTAGAAGTCACGTTATAATATAAAAATGAAGAGATGGAATATGATTGCTAATAAGGCAACTATCCACCGGAGTTCAAATATGAAGTGGATGTAAGCAATTATAGATAAGATAAGATAAGAAAAATTTATTTTAATTCGGGTTACATGAAATACTACAAACATGAGCTCTGTAGAGCTTTTTGCCGTCATGTAGACAAATGATTTTTGTAGACAATCGTAAGGCCTTCAACAATGACAAAAACCTGATACTGTAAAGTCGTCTATAAAAGGCCCTACATTAAAAGTGTGACTGACAATTCAAACGAAAAAACTAACAGCCTAATTATACATAACAAAACAATTTACAAAATATCAAATATGAGTCGAGACAGGAACCAACGACAACCATTAAACTACAGGCTCCATCCCTGGGACAGGCAAATAAAGAATATGGCAGGGTGGATATAAAAACGAAGATGTGGTATGATTGCAGATGAGACAACTCTCCACAAGAGATCAAATGACACAGAAATCAACAGCTATAAGTCACCGTACGGCCTTCGACAATTAGCAAAGCCTACACTGCATAGTCAGCTATAATAGGCCCCGAAATCAAAAATGAAAAACAATGCAATCGAGAAAACTAACGGCCGAATTAATGTACAAAAAAATGAACGAAACACAAATATGTATAACAAAGCAACAAACGGCAACCACTGAGTTACAGGCTCCTGACTTGGGACAAGCACATACATACAGAATGTGGCGGGGTTAAACATGTTAGCGGGATCCCAATCCTCCCCCTAATCTGGGACAGCGGTGTAACAGTACAACAACATGTTTGTGAGCAACCCATCCCGAAGCTGGGACAGTGGTGTAACGGTACAATAAAATAACAACCTGCACAAATCAGCAAATTACTCAAAAGATCGGTAGGAGACACACACAAAAACTAACATTAAGGCAATAGACACAAAGCACCGACATAAGAGTATTTGCAATTACTGGAAGTTTGCTCAAACCTAATTACAACTGGTACTGAAATAAATCTTGTTCTCCCAGACCGAGTTATCAATCAGTACACAACGCGCGGCAAAGGATTTATTAAAAAAAGAAAACAGTCTGAGAAACGTCTGGTTTACGTTGAATATACATATAAGAAGATGTGGTATGAGTGCCGATGAGACAACTCTCCATCAAAGTCATAATTTGTAAATGTAAACCATTAAAGGTCAACGTACGGTCTTCAACACGGAGCCTTGGCTCAAACCGAACAGCAAGATATAAAGGGCCCCCAAAAATTAGTAGTGTATAACCATTCAAACGGGAAAACCAACGGTGTCTAATCTATTTAAAAACCTGATATACTTGCATATAAATCCATATACAATGAAACGGTTTTTGAAAAGTGGACCGAACGTTTTGACCATCGAAATTTTGCAATAGAAATACTAGTTATGACCACAAGATTTTAACAGCCAGTGCAGGACTCGCACGCACGTTAGATTTAGTTAGATGGGTGATATTCTGACGCGTTTTTTAATTCTTGGTCACCCATGTTTAGAAAGAAAGGGGAGAAATCCAAACAATTTCCGACCAATCACAAACGTTGTTGCAAATTTGACCTTATGACGTCAAAGAATTTCCCAAAATGCAATTATTGCATATAAATAAAAAACTACTATACCAATTGAATAAAAAATATTGCATTCAAATGACATTTTATACCAAATGAATAAAAACTATTGCATTTGAATGAAAATTATACCATTTGAATGAAAAATTATACCATTTGAATGAAAAATTATACCATTTGAATAAAAAATATTGCATTTAAATGAAAAAATATACCATATAAATGAAAAATTATACCATTAAAATAAAAAATATTGCATATAAATGAAAAAATATACCATTTAAATGAAAAAAAATACCATACAAATGAAAAAATATTGCATATAAATGAAAAAATATTGCATATAAATGAAAAAATATTGCATATAAATGAAAAAATATACCAATTAAATGAAAAATATTGCATTTAAATGAAAAATATCAAATTTTTGCAACCAATACCATGCCATAGATGTACACATATAAATTAACACATACGGTATTATTATGGAATAAGTTTTTGTGAGTTATATTTCCCCATATAGCTATATAAATTCGGAAGGGCCCTCTTATTATTTATTCTGTAAATATATATGTATAATGATAGTTATGTACAAATAGTATAAATATACCATCGAACAGTATTAATCAAAGAAATTAAGCAGTTATTAACGAAAATATTAGAACCGAACCTAAAAACCAAGAAACAGAAAAAAAACAAACATGCAAATATATAGCTAGTAGCGTAACCCATCCACATTTTTGGCGGTAATTAGAAATCATGCAGGTAAAAAGGTGTGCTCGATTTGGATTTGTCATTCGTCAAGCGTCAATGTGATATGATAATAAATATGACATATGAAATATGATATGACATGTATAACATAGAAAAAAATAACCATAATAAACACAAGAAATATTTCATGTGATGACACTAGCGTCGGTGCAACCATCGTCTACAAAGAAAAGGGAACAAGACGATTACAATGCAGTGGCGGATCCAGAAATTTTCATAAGTGGGGGCCCACTGACTGCCTAAGAAGGGACCCGCTCCAGTCATGCTTCAGTGATTCCTTATACATGTATAATCAACCAAATTTTTCCCACAAAAGGGGGCGGGCCCCCGGCCCCCCTTAATCCGCCTCTGCAATGTTTCACTGGGGGGGGGGGGGGGGGGGGGGGGGGGGATATTTCCGGAGACAGATACATTTTACAGTATATATAGCAAAACATTTCACAGCATTGATATATTTTTGGCATCTTTAAACAATTCTATTAAAGTAAAGGATATAAATTGTGCATGCTTGTGCTTGTGTGCATGTGTAGACACCATTAATCTTAAATGGGTCTTTGTTAAGAAATCAAGGCTTAAAATTAATTGCAAAATGAAATTTGAAAAAAAAGCAGGACAGGAGTTTTGAGTTAAAAAAAGGCAGGATGAGCAACTTGGTAAAAAAAAAGAAGGCAGGATGACAATTTATGTAAAAAAAAAGTCAGAATAAACTAATACAAAAAAGGCAGGACCAAATAGAGTGAAAAAATAAAAAAGGCAGAACAGAGATTACAACTAAAAAAAATGCAGGACAAGATTTTTTATCCTAGCACCCAACCCCACCCCTATCCCCACCACCACAAAAATCACAAATGGTAGCTCCCTAATTATATACTGCGTTTGGATAAACATTTAAAAACTTTTATAAATTATTAATTATATCAATTTGAGCACATTAAATCTACTGCACTGTTAAACTCAGATTGTATTGTAAAACTTGCTCATCGTTTGACTTAAAAGCTTACCTATGCTTTGATATTCCAAAATATGAGTGATCACTTCTCACAAAAATAAGAATAAGTGCACAATCACTTGCTTTTGAAACGGGGTGATACAGTTTACCAAAAACTTTAGCAACTGAAAGTTTCTGCAACTTTTGCGGAGATAAAGCAGAATATGGTGTGCACTTCCTTTTATAAAGTCCCCTATATAAAAACCTTTGGGAGAATTTAAGTTTTCAAAAATTGGTTAAAGATGATGTTATGAAATCAGTAACATTTAAGGAATGACTGTAATATGTTTTCTGTCTATGAAGAAATAACATCAAAAATGTGGAACACACTGAATAACCAGCATAGCGGGTTATTTAAAAGTGTGCACCACATTTTTCATTTTATTTCGAATAGACAGAAAAAATATTAGTCATAACTTATAATTTAATTCTAATTTCCATTTTAAGCCGGAGTAAATCACGTTGATGACATCATGGTCATCACGGTCACATGACAAAATTATGTCTATGAGCTGATAGACAAACATTGGCAGCCACTCAGGAGACGCGTTTCATCCAAATTTAAATTATATTTAATTAATCAAAATAAGTTGGCTGATGCCAATCAAATTTGTAAAAATATGGATAAGCCTTTGAATATAAAAAAGGAGATGTGGTATGATTGCCAATGAGACAACTATCCACCAAAGTTCAAATGAAGTGGATGTAAACAATTACAGTCAATCGAACTGCCTTCAACAATGAGAAAAACCCAATTTGAAGTTAAAAACTATGCTTAGTGTCAGTTAGGCTAGCATAAGTAATGGAAGTACCGTACAAAAAAATAGACTTGTGGTTATATTTACAGCATATAATTAATTTTCTCTTATTATGCATTATGTTTTATTTACATTTTTTGTCATGTATGTTGTACACTTGGATTACGCAATGTCATATTTTATATATATATATATATATATATATGTGTGCTTTATCCAATAAAATATTTGATTTGGTTATATAGATACAATGGATAAGCGTGGATTCTTGAAAAAGAAACCATGAGCCCGGAGGGCGAATGGTTTGTTTTTCATGAATCTACGCTTATCCATTGTATCTATAACTTAAACTATTGTGTTAATTTCTTTTCAAAATTAAAGCCTTTTCTTAATTAGAAGGTATTGTAAGTGGGTTTAAATAACCTTAGAATATAGCAAAGTACTCTCGACCAATGAAATTGTAGGATTGGATGCCTCTTAATTGTGAAGAATGAATGTAAATCATGTTCTTAGTAAGGGATTATCCTATTATTTGGGTCTATTTACAGTTCAAAACAAAGAGTTTCTTTAAATGAGTTACTACTGCCCGAAGCACAATTATTAGATTGAAAGGATTTATCACACAGTGATTGAAACTGACTAAAAGTTGAATTGTGAAACAAACAAAAATCTCAAAATAAGTTGAAGTTTACTGGTGCAGTAAAATTGGTACCGTGAATTTTATTATGAAAATATTAATAACTTCAAATTACTATAAAATTAAACAATACCAAAGCAATGCAAAAAAAACCAGAAAAAAATCTTTCAGATAAAAAATAACCTAAATCTTTAGCTTTCCAAAACTTTGATTACTTGATCAGCGGTTGGGGAGAAAAGTTATTTCCAATACATGTATTCCGATAAAAAAAAACAGGAATTTAATTTTGAACATATTAAAAACTTTTAAGGGCATTATTTTTGAACATTTCCCTGACATAATGAAACAGTATTTGATGTAAAAAGCCGGACCAAATTATTGGCTGTGAAATAAAATATAGTTGTAACTCAAATGTATTAATTGATATAAACTGTAAATAAAAAAAGGATAATTCCTCACTAAAATATTTCATGATTTACATTCATACTCACAATTAGGAAACATACAATTCCTACCTTTTCTTTCTACTGTTGTGTCACCTAATATCTATAACGCATTTTTTTTTTTTAAATATTTCCCAAATGATAAGAAAGTCCTCACATCACTAAAACTAATCCATAAATGACATGCCGAAAAAGGAAGTCATGCATCAATTATAAACATTGCACTGACAATGAAACTAATTCTTGAATAGGACATTTGAGCCTTGAGCACTTTACAATATTCTAAGTTTGTAAGAGAATGATAATCCCTTACTTCATGATAAGTACTCGCTAACGCTCGTACTTATTCATGAAGAAAGGGATTATCATTCTCTTACATATACATGTTATCGTGTCCAACGATGCATTGATAAATCTCAGATCACAATTAATTGGTTAACAAAATACAAATATAACACTTCTACCTTTAAAGAATTTTATATTACCAGGCATATGAATATTATCTGTTTATACAAAATAAGACATATTCAAAATTACTTCTAATAAAATTGAAAATGGAAATGGGGAACGTGCCAAAGAGACAACAACCCGACCAAAAAGCATATATAAAGTATATATAATAAGTATGTTATCGAAATTTTTCTAGCACTCTAGGCACATCACGATTTTCTCGCATAGGAATTTGCGAACAAACCTTTGTAAAATTATGTAGTAAAACAAATGAAATCATACTATATTTATAAAACAAAAATTGACAAATAGAATGTAATCATTTTTGTTTCAAACATGTGAAATAGCCAATAATAATAAAAAAACCCGGTAAAACTCGCTATTATTACAAAAATATCCACTATAACTTGCAAAATTAGAAAAAAAAACTAGGATAACTTAAGAATTGGTACAACAAAGAGAATACAGGGATTCGAACCTAAACCGACAAATCCCGATCTTTAACTCATTGATTTTAACCATGCTAACCTCGCGGCTACCAACTCATACTATACGACTGCCTATTGTGTCTATATAAAGGTACAAGCCCTGTGTGTCCGATGAACCGATGTATATCAGATGTTCATTTAAATATATATAATAAACATCTATAGTGTAACCCATTGGTAGCCGAGAGGTTTCGTCGGTGTGTTGATGTCAGTCACACATAACAGATTTCAAGGAAGGGTTCGATTCCCAGTGAAGGTATATAAAAATTACAAAAATTAAAAGTAAGTTTTTAAATTAATTCCATTAGTGAACAGAAATCAGTAAATTAGCCTATTTAAACTTAATGAAATTAAGCACACAAAGGAAACAATTGAATATAATTTGGTGAGTCAATTTCAGCGGCAGATTTAGGAAGCGTTGATTCTAGAAAAAGAATCCACGGTAAATGAATAGGCTGACGTCACCACAATGGTTTAAATTTAAGATAACCAACCGAAAATATGTAAAACTGACATGAAATTTTGGAGAGTATAGTGCTGTTTTGCAAAAACTGAACGTTTTCTTCCAACCACTGCAAAGTGCTTGACGTTAGCTAATTGAAAAGCGCGAAACTTCTTAAGAACGTGACGTGAACACCATTATGACGTTATGTAATGTCAAATAAATAACGTTATTTTTTGAAAAAATAAACATCTTGACTTTATATCTTAGTAATTCTTCAATTATTTAAGCTAACATGTTGTGATTCAAGACTCAGGATAAAATTCGAATATCACGGCCCAGGCCATGTGTAAATTTCCAACAAATCTATGGTTTCCATGAATTATTTCTTAAATTTGCGAAAAATGCGGGAAAATTGTACTATGAAGTCAGATTCAGTTTTTTGAAGAAAGACGATTCTTTTCTTGAAAACAAAATAATAAAAAAAAAAACATACAAATTACTCATAACTTTTTTCAAAAGGTCGGTGACGTATACTTCTTATGGCTTTATTTGAAAGAGTACACAAAGCACTATCCTTCTTGAAACTTTTATGACCGAGAAATCACTGGTAAATATTTTTAAATACTGGAAACGTGTTTTCATTATTACGTCTTATTTTTGGCGGGAATGAAATAAATCATACTTTTAAGATCAAAACACCAAAAATCTTAAACTCTAGAATCGTTAATTGATAGATACACGTCTACAGTTTAACGTGAAAAAGTGTTATGCTTGTAGGTTCGATTTTAATGGATTATTTGAAATTTTAAAATAACAACCAAATAATGTTCATATTGGGGGGGAAAAAAACGAAGTTGGTGACCCCCAATTTTTTTCAACATATTTTGTTTCCAAAATCATGAAATATCTTCATACATGTACACAATTTTAATAAAAAATCACTGGTAGAACTGAATAGGCTGTTTGGTCTAAATGTTACCCTACGTATATAACCGGACGAATTATTAGAAAAAATAGAATTGAACATTTTAAGCAATAAATGCTATCTTTACTAATTCATTTTTGGAATTCGTTAGACTTTCACTCAAAAAGCATTATCAAATCCTTCTGATTTTATTTAGTTTGTGAGCGAGTCGGCTGAATTGACTCTATTTGATGAAAATGAATAAGATTCCTGCTGTGAAAATGCACCGCATATACAAAAGAAATAAATCGCCCCTACAGTGAAAATGAAAGTATTGTATCATTATTCGACATGAAAACATGAATCGAATAACGAAAGCAGCATATCAACAAACTGAATGGCAAAACCTGTTTTAGGTTGTGCAACATTAATGATTATGTTAAAAGGTATACTTTTCTGAAAAAAAAACTTTACTGCTGCTTTTAAATCTTCTGCAAGCTCTGTTTGTGAAATATTCTCAATATGTAACTATTTGTTTACCGATTTCACACCTGCATGGCTGAAGGCGTGATATAAACCCATTTGTATCTCTTGCATGTGTCATTAATTTATTAAAATAATATGCAATTGATAATTATATCTTATTTTATTCAGAAATCATCAATTTTTCGTCTGTTTATTTATCATTCAACATTAGAAATACATGACAGATACAGTAAAAACTATATTTCAGGATTCGCACTTTGTATAGACTGGTCTTTCTAAACAATTATTGTTACATAATAAAATTTAACGTTCTGACATCATACACGCAGGACAAAGGGCAAAGTTCTCTTTCGGCCAAATATGACCTTGAAATTTAACTTTATCATAAATTATCAAAATAGCCATAATTTGATTCTTAAATGGATATATTTCAAAAGCCTAACTATTTGGTTAGATAAATCTCTAATGTTCATTAGAGTATATTGTAGGCTTCAGAGTTAGCACATTTTGGGTATATTGTCAAAAAACTATCATTTTGTGCATTTTTGGACCTAAAAGCTAGAGAAAATCCTTGGCCGCAACCTAGGATCCAAAATGTTTTGTAGCCAAAAGTTGCCAATGATGACATTGAAATCCTAGACAAAAATAAACTCTGGATCCAGGGTGGCGGCCAAAGTAAATTATGCTAAAAAGTGATAAGAAGTATTGAAAATTGGACCAAAACTGACGTTACAACACAAATAATGCATACTTGAGGTGTAATTTCGTTGTTATTTTTAATGTGGTGTCCCAAAAAGAAGCGATTGTGTTTTAATAGTTATATCACAAATATTTCTATGTAAAATTTGAGGTGTTTTGGCCTAATAAAAAAAAACATCAAATTCTTAGGGCCAATTTAAACCCTTCGTAAACCGGTGAAGGTGAAACAATGATAACTTCGTCCAATCGACTCAGTATTATAGTTAGTTTACTTATGTAAAAATTGAAAGATAGAACAAACACTTACTTATCTTTAACAGCTTTCAGGTAGTAATGTCGTCTGCACTAAATCGATGTTTTCTGTATAAAGGTATATAACTTATAGGTTTTGTAAAAAGTTTTATGTTTGAATTGAGAATGCATGACTGAACTTTAAAGAGAAGTTTCAACATAAATAATTAATGCTCTATAGATTTAGTTCTTCGATTTTTAAAAATCAGGTAACCGTATCAAACGTATAATATCTGAAATGTTATTACTAATCCATAACTGTTATGCTTCGCATGCTTCCGATGTTAGAGACATGCATCATTACAGACTCTAAAGCAAAACCTTTAAAAATTTAAAACGAATAGAAGGTATAATAATAGGTAAATCAATGTTTGGTCATTTGAATTTGAAAATCAAAAAGTTTACTATATGTATAATAAATTTTCAAAACTAATCAAAACGCATATATATACATATAGCTGGCTTTTCAACAGTACAAAAGTTACCATACACTTCAGTTGGCAAAAAGATTGCACAACTAAAGACCATTGCCTACTTCTTATTTCATTTTCTTAAATTCTATGAACACTTAAGAACAATCACTTTATTATCCATTATAACATTGTTTTGGAGACAAAGAAGTAAGGTAATTTAAACCCCGTACTACAATCTTTAATCAAATTAAATAAATTCTAAAACCAATTTTATTGCAACTAGTGTAAAATATATTTCCTGAAAAAAAAACCAAAGAATTCACCAGTGATAAAAACGGCCTGGTGTTTCTCATATCAATCGAATAAACATGTATAGTGTTACTTTGAGGCAAAACTACACAAAATATACAACATGCATGAAGGTTTGGATTGGGGTCTTCATTTATATCCATATATAGATATAAAAAGATGTGGTATGAGTGCCAATGAGACAACTCCCCATCATATATAAGTAAACAGAAAGATAATTTATCATAGAAGTCCAAAGCAGTCGTTGATATATTAAAATTGAGAATGATAATGGGGAATGTGTCAAAGAGACAACAACCCGACCATAGAGGAGACAACAGCCGAAGGCAACCAATGGGTCTTCAATGCAGCGAGAAACTCCCGCACCCGGAGGCGTCCTTCAGCTGGCCCCTAAACAAATATGTATACTAGTTCAGTGATAATGGACGTCATACTAAACTCCAAATTATACACAAGCATACTAGATTCAAATATAATTATCTTCATAAGCAGAAGCCTGGTAAAAATAATATATAAACTGAAGGTCGATCAAACACTTACAAATTCAAAACTGTTTTTAGATAATTCCTTCAATCCTTCAGATTAAATTTAATGATGTTTGATTGTCGTTATGATATATGTGTGAAGAAGGTATACATCTTTACTTCAATTTCATTTTTTGATGGCAAGTACACAAATTCTAAAGCAGTTTTAAAATTGTGTATCAAATTAAAATTACTTTACCCTGAATCAATTGATAAACAAGTTTTTAATGTGTTTAAAATTCGAAATTCTCTGCTCTATAGAGTTCGCATAGTTAGATTTAATAAAATTAATTCATTAAAACAAATGTACTGTATCGATTGAAAATTTGAGATGTCATTTTGCTACATACTTCTGTAATAGTTATACACCGAGGGATAGGTGTGTCTGGATAAGAAACTCCGTCGGCCGGAGGGGTTTCTTATCCAGACACGCCGTATCCCGAGGTGTATAACTAACTTACACCCCATTATAAACCCTATATTTGTTAACATTGATTATTAAACAAAAAAAAAGAAAAGAAAACGATAGCATATTTATTGATAATATCAAACCATGATTTATGAAAATATTTTTTAATTACACGAAACCCCGCTATTAACCTTTCTTTGGTTATCTTCGTTCAAACTTTGACAAGTGAGTATATTTTACAAATGTCAAGTTGTTTTGCATAGTCCCGTTAAATCCTGTGCTAATATGGATCAGCAGGTCAAGGTTGACTGTTTCGTGTATTCTTATTACAAACAAAAAATACATCATGCTCCGGGTATACAGTTGTCAATATGGATGGGTATAAGACGGACGACATTTTGTGGCAAGCGTTGGATTTGGTAAAAGAGACTAAAGGTATAGGCAATATTATAACCCAAAGTACTTACTTGTAACAGTTTAATAAAGGTAATCATAACTGTATTTTATATCTTACGATTTTATCAAAAACCAAAGCCCCCCCCCCCCCCCCTTTGCTCTTCTCGAGAATAAACAAACATTCATATTCGAACATACTAAGGGATAGGTGTGTCTGCATTAAAAACCCGACTACCAGACACAATATTGCATATAAAGGAACTCCCTTTTGGGGGGGCAATCACAGGCTGATCCCGCGGGTTCCCAACTCAAGATAAAAAGGGGGTCCAACCATTCAAATGCATTGATCTATTAAAAAAAAGTCGGGTCCAATCCGCGGAACCCCCAACCCCGGATCGGCTACTAGGTAACCGTGGGGGGATACCGAGAGACATATGACTGGGATAAAAAAAACTACCTTTAAGCAAAATTTGTAGTGAACACTATTAGTAATTTCTTATGTTCAAACTATTAAAAAATTAATCAATTTCTATTGTTACGAATAACAATGGGCTTTGTTTGCGGGATGTAGAAGCAGGGGTTTCTAGAAATCCCGCTCGTCACACCCTGTGGTCAAAATCCATTGTTATTCGTAACAATAGATCTATTCAATTTACACATGTTTCAGAAATAGAAACTATGAAGTATAACAATAGAACTGGGGCGTAACAAACTGTTCGCATGCTATGTGTGGTAGAAACACGCATTAATCTGTAAAATTTAAAAGAAAATTTCATTAAAAAACCTACTACAAGCTACCATGTAGACAAATTTTAAACTAATTTCATTGCAAGTTTATATACATTTTTTTTAAAAGAGCAAAGAATTATTTAAAGTATAATTTGAAATTTGTGTTCAAATAGGCTGTTATATATATACATTTTTTTAAAAGAGCAAAGAATTATTTATAGTATAATTTGAAATTTGTGTTCAAATAGGCTGTTAGAAATTACTGCATTCGTTAATCAAAACGGCGAGTTGAATACTTCTTTTGTCGATATACAAAACAACCCATTACATTGTTATTTCAGCAAATCTGTCATTATAACTTGACAGGATGTTTTCTTTCAGAATGTACTATAGATACATATAACGGACTGCAATAAATTTTGATTCACTGCAATTTTCATTCTTAAAATGGATTGTTTTGAATCATTGCAAAATGGCTAAAAGTTTATGTTTTTTCGCTAAAAACCTGTGTTTTAAATTTAATGTATGATTACTTACATATATCTTTTTAAATAACCATTTCATAAAAAGAAGCAATTCGCATCCATGTTGAAAAACCTTAATTTCTTTTGTGCCAGAGAAACTGCATTCAGCTTTTCAATAATTCAGCTGAATACAATTTATCTATTAAAGAAATAAGATAAGAAAATTCCGAACTGGTTTAGTATCATCCTGCAATAAAAAGAAAAGAAATAACATCTTTGCTATAAATTTAGCATTCCCTTTTTATATATAATACACAATACATTTATATATTAAAACTAAATTTTTAGCCTACCGAAAATTTTAATTCAAAACTCTTACGGCTAAAATTTTAGCTGCCAAAAAAAAAGATTCAATCTATGAAACTAAAATTTTAGCATTCTTCGAAATTTGAACAAGTTCTTATAATATTAAAGTTACATGATATAAAATGCTAAAGTTTTAGTTTTTTACGAAATTGTATGATGATACAGTAAATGTAAAATATTTCACATATGAGGTACGTGTTATGTATATTATGTCTCAGGGGCAGATTAGGGAGGGGGTAGATTCCTGGAACTTATGCTTTGACCCCCGTTCCCCCTTATGAAAATGGCTGGATCTGCCCCTGTATCTTGATTTAAGAATACTAAGTAACACAGGTACTTATTTACATGTAGGTTTCAAAGAAACACAATAGCTGCATTTGCATATTTGTGACACGGTATTATCGCTAAATGTTTGTTATCATCCTCCTTTTGTATACTTCAAATTCATATTGTATACTAGGCAGTACTGTTTATTATATGTTGTGTCCACATATATTATACGTCGTTTAAAAACAATATATAAACCATTAAGATTAAGTCAAGACAAACCTAACGAGGAGTCAGTTTGGCTTTGGACAGGCGATTGAAGATGTCCAAAATATGAATAAAAGAATACTTGAAAAAAATGTATAATAATCAACAATTGACAGAGCTGTTTGAACATATATATCAGCTATAGAACTTGTACATGAGCATATGGGTCCAGTAGATACTTTGTTTACATTTTCTCATACAAACAGATAGATAAACAAGTCAAATATAAGGAAATACTCACGTAAAAGATTCCTGATGTTTCCTCCTGTTTTGGTATGATTCTTTCTCTTAATAAAATTCTCATTGCAATTTATAAAACAGACAAATTTGATGTTTTTGCCATTTAACTATAAATAAAATATAAATTTGCGCCATTTTGAAGTCTTCAAAATTCTTTATCTTTCAAACGCTTTAGACAAAGGATAAATCAAGGACTTTTCAAACGTTCAGGTGAGTTCAGCATTAAAAGCGCTTTTATGTTTTGACTTTTGTCTCCTAAATGCTTGAATAATTGTATGACCTTTATATTATTTGTTTTTAAATGGTGTTTCAACAAAGGAAGCAATTATAATATATTTCCAATTTAATTTTTAATAACTGTTCTGATGTTAATACTTGATTTATTTCACTTGACTGGCGGTGTTTAACCGGTTTGCTCATCATGGACCAGTCCGTATATATACAGGTGTTTTTTTGGATAAATTCATCAATTAGTGTTCAGCTATTTGTCCCATACTAGTATCATACCGTCAGCTCTTTTGTATATCCGTTTTGTGACACTGATAAGTGATTAGAAATCAATTATAATTGTAACGGAAATCATCCTTATTGCACACATCTTCAAAAAGACTGTCCATATGCAAATTAAAGCGTAAGATCAGTTGAAATTACATTGGTAATAACATATATCATATCGACTTTTTTTATAAACCATGCCAGCAAAAAAAGGAGTTTTGATTCTGCAATTCCTTCAAATTCTCTTCAATTGTCCAATTATAAATATTTAAATAAAAAAAACCTAAGATTTCAAGTCCACCAGGTGCAGCTGACCGTCAACTATGTTGTCTTATTTTTTTGTTCTTTTGGTCGAATAGCTCTTCAACTGTTTCTGTTGGTTTTTTTTACATCCTCGTCTTTCAAATATAAGGCTCTGAGCGTAAATGATTAAGATCAACCCGGAATAGCGCTTTGGACGCATGCGATATATACCTTATTTTCATTTTTTCTAACTATTGCAGAGATTTTTGTTGTCAACGGTTATCTTAGTCTGACCTCAGTCACAAACTGTTTTTATAAGTGCTGTTATATGAAATATATGACACAACGCAGAAGAGGATATAAGGTAAACTGTTTGGCAAAAGAGGGGCGAAAGATACTAGAGGGACAGTCAAACTCATAGATCGAAAATAAACTGACAACGCAATGGCTAAAAACGAAAAAGACAAACAGACAAACAATAGTACACAAGACACAACATAGAAAACTAAGACTAAGCAACACAAACCCCACCAAAAACTGGGGGGTCTCATGTGCTCCGGAAGGGTACGCAGATCCTGCTCCACATGTGGCACCCGTCGTGTTGCTTATGTTATTTCAACAAACCTGGTAAATAGTCTCATTCGGTAGGTCACATTCACGAAAAGGGAAGGGGATTGTAGTAACCACGTAAGGAACATATCTGATACCATCTGTGAAACTGTTCATCCATAGCGGTTATTAACCAGCTCTTGATATCGTATCAATTTGGAGATATATACTCCGTATGCAGGCGCTGCTGGAATGTTGCTACTTAGACCCTCATTGTCAATGTGTAGATGTAAGTCAATATATGAGGCCGACTTAACTGTATCTGTTGTATCCTTTATCTCGTGTTCGATGGGATGGATGCGTTCAACATAGTCACAATAGCAATTGCAATAGTGGACAAAATGATACAGTAGTATGTGTTAACTCGTGCAAAGTCGTGATTTTTGGAAGGAAATACCGATGCTTCCGAATGTATATATAATATGCATGATTATTTATTTGTAATTCCGATTTTTCCACTTAAGCATGTTAAGCTCACTTTCTCATTCATTGGTGTAGGAAGAATGTCAACCATTAGAGAAAAGTCCGAAACAAAACAAAAAAAATAAGTCGACATTTCAAAATCAGAGATCAAGCAGAAGCCGCTGAAGAAGCATCCACAAAGCACTCCAAAGACGCATTGTTTATGAAATGTGATGCAAGTTCTCCATGCTATCAATGCTAACAAACCCTTCAATTTTCGGCGAATGCTTATAATTTTGTGTTAAGGTTTGTAAAGGGAGCTGATGTTTAATGCTAGTACCATATGGCTTATTCACTCGTTGAAATTTCTAGAGAACACTTGTATTGATGACAGAAATTATAGGGTTCTGATATTTTGTGTGATTTGATATGCTAGAATCTTATTCAACATTTACACTAAACTTGATCTCTGCTTTTGAATAATCTCTTTGAACTGTTTCTGAGGCTAAATGTTATTCCTGACTATACAGCTTCTATGTATGTTCAACTTGGCGTTTGTTTTCGTTGTAGTTCAGTGCTTTTGATGTTGTTTTCATCTTATAATTGATTGTTCAGTTTTGGTTTGTAACCCGAATTTGTTTTATTGTTTGATTAGATTTATGGCTATTGAACAGCGGTATACTACTGTTGCTTTAAATACAATCAAAGAGTTTTTTCATGATAAAGGCTATACTGTAATATTCATATCCTTGTGTCTTTGGCTGGAACATTATAGTAGAACATTGGCAATCATGAAACCTAATTACCTAAACATAAAAGTTATTCCATGTCTATGGTTAATGACTTTGTAAGGAGGAAAATAAGAAAAAAACTGTTACGTTGAGAAACTTTAAAATACTCTAACAGTTTTTGTTTGCAGCCTTGATTTGTTTTCTTTTTATCGAATTATGACTGTTGAACATTGGTTGCCTATATTTGGAAATTTATTAAAAAATAAAAAAAACACATTCCCATGAAATATTAAATAATCAATAGACCTTGAGACCTTAAATGCCACAATATTTTGAATGTTCATTCAAAATATGGCCTCTTCAAATCTTTTTTTTCTGTTTATTATTTTTCAGTATGTTTCGTCTATGAATAAATCAACAACTACTAGTAACTTATATATGATTAAAATAAAGACAAATGGTATTCAATTGTGTACTAATCATTTATTAGCATAATAAACAAATAACAATGTGAAAGATGTAATACATGTAAACTATGGAATAACAGAATAACATTATCCAGGTCTGCCACCTGTTAATTGTTGTTGTCCTACTGGTAAATTACGGAAAGGGCTATTTGTAATAGGACCATGGTAAGGTGTTGCATAGATACATTCTGAAAGCTGATTAAGTCTTTCATGTCTATATTCAGTGCATCTCAAACAAATGCAAACTGGTAAAATGTGCACTAAATAATGAGCATGACAGGTTTTAAGTTCGTGCAATAACCTCATAAAATCTTCTGCACTTATATGTCCCTGTGAATTTACTCCATGTAAATTAAGTAAATAAAACTCATTAATGACAGAACGATACATTGGTTTGATATAAAGTGAATGAATGGCAACAGCATTTTTTGCTCTGATTTTTCGTGGCAGAAGCAGTTTAACAAAGTCTGTTTCAAGTTTGAACTTTTCAATCAGTGGAACAAGATGAGCTGTTTTGCCCTCTCTACATCTTTTTACTTCATTATTGTCATTTAATAATTGTTTAAATAAAAAGCCTTATGTAAAATTGCGATTATACTCTGATAAAATACTTTCTATTTCTACAATATCATTTTCATTTTGCATTTGCATATAATTATTAACAACATCTAATAAAAACTCACTCCTTTTTAGTGCTAAATTAACTTTGGCCTGGGGCGCAATGGTAACCACACTGGGTTCACCATCATGACCAAAGTTTAAATGAAGAATTAGCTTATTCATGATAGAATTGCAATATCCTTTTTCCTTTTTTCCCAACTATTTAACTATAGTTCCCTATTAAGAATTATATTCTTATCCACCCCAAAAAGGAAAAAGGATAAAAGCAGATATGTTTTCAAGATGCTTCTACGCCATAGCAAACCTTCAGACAATCATGTGGATATTGTTTTCAAAACACTCTTTGAATGTCCAAACATTTGGTCTTTACCCTTAAGGGTTAATCAATAATCAACAAGAGACAATTTGGAGCATAACCTCTTCATCCTGGCTGAACGCTAACAGTATGAAGATCGTTACACACCAATATTTGTCTTTTATTCAATTCAATAATTGGACAACTTGTATATCCGAGCAGAATGATTAGGTAAAAAGATTATCTCTATATACATTATGGTACATATTATGCAAAGAAAAAGAAAATTAAAGATGCATGATGCATGAATATTTTGACATTTATGTTGCAAAAGATTATCCACAAATTCTGAAGGTTCACAAAAAAGCTGATAATGTAACAGAATAAATAAAGACACAAAATTTATTAACAAAAAACTTAACATATTGTTTAAGCAAACAACAACAATAAAATATTAAAGTCACAAGATAGACTTTATTTATATATCATTATCCTCAAATCATAACTAAAATTAACTATAAGATTCCATCTCTATCAATCAATCTAGAATGCACTTCCTTTTTTATAACTATAATAACTCAATCCAATTGGAGCATAACCTCTTCATCCTGGCTGAACGCTAACAGTATGAAGATCGTTACACACCAATATTTGTCTTTTATTCAATTCAATAATTGGACAACTTGTATATCCGAGGAGCATGATTAAGTAAAAGTATTATATCTATATATAGTATAATGTAAAAATCAAGTTCATATTTGACTTGAACTTCTTTATATATATATAATAATATCTTGCTGAAAAAATCCGGCTCAAGCAAAACTTTACAGAATTTGAACTTTTTTCTCAAGTTTCTTGGCCAATATACTTGATATAGGAGGGTAAACATTACACAGTTATAAAAACAATACTTATAGTTATGACTTTTTTTGTGCATAAATGAATACACATGACCTTAATGGAAAGAACTGTGCAATACACTCTTTTGTTTGTATTGCAGACTCATTTACTTGATGGAAAAAAATTTAACATTGAAAAATATTAGAGTAGAAAATTTGCAGACATGACATACATTAACACTATTGAAAAACTTTAGATAAATAATCAAGTCCCACAGAATTAATACACAACAATGTGTTCTCTTTCCTGATTTCTATTATTTGCTTAGCATTTGGTCATACTTATATTTAAGTTGCTACTATAACATAAAACAAGTTCTGCTGTCATAGAACTGCATGACTAAGCTAAAGGTCAAGATTTTCTTGAAGGGATTTTGTTATATATTAATATATTTACACTTTTTTCCTTATTCTATTACTGATTTTCATAAATTAGACAAAAAAATATTTACAACTTTTTGAAATATTATAGTTTTATCATAAAAGTAGATATCCATTCAACTTATTTGAAATATGACACAAAGTATCCTGAATTTGTTGTTTCATATCAGATGAACTTATTTAAAACTTAACATATTACATATATTATTTTACAAGTTCTTTAGACATATCTTTTTTCTTTTTCTTTTTTTCTCTGTCTTATCAACATATGTTTTCAAGTTTTTAATAGTACCAATATCAGTCAGTCTTACTGTGCACTTCTTGGATTCTGTTGCATCCACTTTTTCATTTTTTGAAGAACAACTTGTTCTTTTTCTTCCTAGAAAGATAAATTTATTATATTAGCAAAAAAACTTTTATATTGCTTAAATCACATGACATATCAGGAACAGATAACTTTTCTTACTTTGTAAATACTTGGAAACTATATCATATATTCAGATCAACTTATACTTAGATTATCCAAGTACAGTTCAAAACAACAACTTGTTTTTAATGAAACAAATATATTGTCCAAGGCATATAAAATATATTTTGGATCTTTCACTTTGATCTGCATTAGGATGCCAAAAACACAAATTCAGTCATTCAAACTGACAAAAAATTATTTCTGATTACCTTAAAAGAAAAGACAGCATTCCAATACCTTAGAAGAGATAGACAAGGTGTCATCACAATGTGTATGCTGTCTCTTACATTTGTATAAATGAATTATGGTCAACTATGCCCTTCAGTCCCTGGCATTATTTTGTGTATGTTGTTTCTTTCAGTATAATAAAAGTCTTACTGAATGGATATTTGTGGAAAAATAAGTTTATTGTCCTCTTAGATACAACTATTACCCTCAGCTTTATCTCAGGGTACAACAAATTTCTATTCCCCTAATACCCAGTTAGGGGAATCTCAACCCTCACCTAACCTGGGACACTTATTTGTTTAGTTCTTTTATATGTTTTGGATAATAATAGTGTGGCGTCAATTTTCACTGCACTAGTACACATTTTTTATAAGTTGCCAGCTAAAGGTGTTGGATTTTCTCTCTGTGTTGAAGACCCAAAGGGGGTCTTCAGATGTTTCTGCTCTTTGGTTGGATTATTGCTTTTTTACACATTCCCAATTTCCATTATCAATTTTGTCATTATTTCAACTTCTTTAAATTTTGCATTATGAAGCTGAAATTTGTTTTCACACACCTTAAATCTGTTTAATCAGTTATCATTCATTTCAAAAATATCTATCAAAATAACAGCAAAGCACCTGAGAAAGATTGTTGCATAAGGAAACTAAACTATCACATTCATAAAACATCTGCCCTATGGTAAAGTAAAAATCAGTGAGATGCAAACAATCTCTATTGGGTCCATTGTATTAAATACTAAGAGATATTATAAAACCTTCAGCCTTACACAATCTTCCAATTTTAAGTATATGGTGGCCATCTCAAAAATTTGAAGAGAAGCCACAGTCACCAATACAACCTTTGACTGATTTGATATTGTAAAAACTTCAGAATATTTACCATTTTCAGTAGTTTCACTAATCTTTCCACCTTGTCCAGTAGTTTCACCTATCTTTTCACTATCTCCAGTAATTTCACTAATCTTTTCACATTGTCCAGTAGTTTCACTAATCTTTTCACCTTGTCCAGTAGTTTCACTAATCTTTTCACCTTGTCCAGTAGTTTCACTAATCTTTTCACCTTGTCCAGTAGTTTCACTTATCTTTTCACCGTCTCCAGTAATTTCACTGGTCTTTTCTAAAATTGGGCACACATCTATAGCATCATTTAAATCTGAAAAAGTAAACATTTCATATGGTTAATTATCCATTTTTAGATGGTGACATTCCTTTTTCACCATCTTATGGTGTTTATATTTCAACTTTTACAATTTCGCTTGTGTATGTAACAATGTACTAGATTTTAGCGAAAGAAATCTATGTATTACTGAAAAATAATTACACAAGGGTTTTAGATATCATAAACTAGTCAAAACATTTACTAAATCTTATCATAAGTACAAAGTCATCATTTATAAATAGAAATCAGCATGCAGACTTCGTATACTTTCTAGTGTTTCAAATCCAATACGGTTAAATTATTTACAAACGCAACAAAATGTCAGCTTTCAACTCAAAATCTTTAAAAAGACCTATTAAAAAAGGGATATATTTACGATTCTGTTTTCATGTTATTAAAGATGGCAAATTTTAGCTTTAATATTGATTCACTAATGGGGGTCATTGCAAGAGACGGGGTTATGTACTTCTCATATATTTTATGATGTAATGATACTTAATCACTAACAGGAGGAATTGAGATTGATATTCATATGATGAAGACATTAACTTTCAGTCAGTTTAATCCAAGTTTTGAGCTGGCCTGTCAGTAAATGCTAGTATTACTTTGTTAATTTATGTACCATTGTCATTTTTTTAGTTTCTTTTGTTACCTATTCTTTTACTGTGCATATTGCTGTGTGTTTGTATTTTCTGTATTGGCAAGAGGCATAGGGGATATCTCAAAATAACATGTTTAACCAATCCCATTTTTGCACCTGTCCTAAGTTAGAAGCCTCTGGCCTTTGTTCATCTTGATTGATTTTTAAGTTTAGTTCATTAATATATTTCAGAGTTTAGATTGACATCAGTTATCACTAGACTAGTACACATTTTTTTTAGGGCCCAGCTGTATTGAAGACCAATTGTGGCCTTTGGCTGTTTTCTGCTCTTCGGTCATATTTTTGTCTGTTTGACACATTCCCTATTTCCATTCTCAATTTTACTTTGAATAAAATAACAATCTTAACCAATTGTTCAGAGACTTATATAGGTCTTTACATTCTTAATTACAAGTGGTATTAGTTGAAAAGAAACATAAGAAAGGTGAAAAGTAGACAATGAAGGTGTCAAAAAACAGTTAATCTTACCCTGATACTGAAAATATATGGTTTCTATGTATTTTCATTAAAAGCCCAGAAAAAAATTTGTCACATTAATTCTTTTTCTTTGAAGTAGGCTAGACACATAGTTATATCTAGGACAACATAACGCTGTATATATACATACTGAAATAAGAAAATATACCTACCATCTGTTGCTTTTAATGGAGATCTGTCGTCACTTGTTGAGGATTTTTTTTCTGTTTTTCCTACAAATAGGTCATAACTTTAATCTTCATTACCTATAAATTATTATGAAACAAGACAACTACAGAAAAAAATTAGGCTTCAGGTTTCCAAATGGTTTAACAATTCTTTGGTCTTAAGGACAGCCATTTATATGGATATAAGAATAAGTCATAGTTTCAACTTACATTGTCCCTATGAGTAAGGTGAGCTAAATATTGTTTTTTTCTAAAATAAAGTTAATTTGAATATAACATTTTTTTACTCACTCACCTTCCATTGCTTTTAGTGGAGAACTGTCTTCACTTGTGAAGGAATATACATTTCTTTTTCCTATAAAGTAATCAATTATTAAGGGTTAAATGCGACTGTGCTGAAGAAACTGACTAGTCACACCATTACATTAGGGGCTCAATTGTAATACAATATATTCTAAAAATAAGTATCTTATCACCAAATACTTCAGATGTAACTTGACTTAGCTAGCACATCTAATAATTGTAGCTCATTGTGACCCAAATATTCTAACACAAGTAAAATAAAATTAACCTTACCCAACAACAAATTAAACACATGACCTGCTAATGACTTGTTGATCCTTTTAAAAAGTATTGGTTGTATCAAATACTATGCTCATTCATGGTAAGCTTTTGTGTACAATACTGACTGTGTAAATATATTGCTAGAAATTTAGAAAGTGAAACTTTATCCCATATTTTGCTAAGCATAACCCACTCATTATTCAAAGTAGTTGACAACATGAAAATGCGCTTGAACTAGATGAATGAGTTTTATTTCGCTGTACTGGAGAAATAAGTAATAAAAACATTGAAGTTCAAACATCAAACTGAAATATTCAAAGTATCTGCAAACAGGCAGTGGATGTCTGTCAGATACAATTATCAAAGAGCTGGGCCATGAGGGCATGATATACACCTCACCACCCTTTCAGCTCTTCATTATCATTATGCTTTAATGAAATGATCCGCTAGAAATACTTTGAGCACTGCTTAAATAGACTTCGGCCCCCAACATGGTAAATTGTGAGACATGAAAACACAGTGGTATCCATTTCATATGATATTTATATTGAAAAAAGGGTGGTTATACATGTAATCAAGTCACCAGGAAAACTGCTCAAAGTGTTTTGTGTAAGAGTTAGAAAACTTGAAAATCCCTCCTATTTTATAAATAAAATCCCAATACTCCTTTTAAACATAAGATCAACAAAATTTAAAATAAGAAAAAGGGAAGGTATGTCAATGCAAATAAACAACTCACCAAAGTTTAGTTTACACATATTTATTTATAGTGGATTGGGAATCAAGTTTTGCAACTTATATTAATTTCTTTCCACTTTGCGGGTACAAGTGCTGCTCTGTTTCGAAATCTCCAAGGGTGTCTCTTACATGCAAGAGCTATGGCTCTCTCTTAACACCGGTCAGCCATTTATTGTCCCCTTCCAACGGACTATCATCGTTTTCTCAAGACCATACTCGCAAATGGTGTCAAGGGAGATCTGACAATTCAGTTCCTGAAATTTTCATCCCAACTGGGAATTGAACCAGGAAACTTTGTGATAGTAGTCCGATGCACTCACCACTACACCACCGCTCACCAAAGTTTCATGGAAATCCCTCAAAGCATTTTTGAGTTTTAATCAGAATTCTCTCAAATTTTTATGAATAAATTCCCATAAATCAAAAACGTAAAATCAACAATATATAAAACTTGAGGCTCTTAAGAGCAGGTTTTTAATTACATATGATTGACACCAAATAAATGGTAATACCCAAAATGACCTTTCAACCAACGAAGGACAGTTAAGTATTTGATTTTTCCTTTTTTTTTCTTCTTGAAAGAATTAATTACCTGAATCAATCTGGTCTGATTTCTTTTTTGAACACTTTTTAAATATTCTTCCTACAATAAATTTATAAACTGTTTGATCCTGAATTCAATAATAAAGTTTACAAAGTGAAATTTTTAAATATTTTTTTTAATGCTACAAAGAACAAGAATCATACATGAATTTGCAATTTATATCATATATAATAACTATTGTTGACCATCAAAACTGGTTCACGGATTCAGACAAAGCCAAAGCTTGGTCATATTTTAAACACAATGACATTCTTTAAATGGAATTAGAATATACTAATTGTCTTAGTAACATGCTAAATCATGGTTCACTATCTCAACCATGGTATTTGCTCAAATTATACTTCTTTTCCCACTTCACAATGATGCTTAATCAATAGCTTGCTTTATTAATTGTGACTTTTTTTTTAGTAATGCCTTGAAGAGAAAGAACAATTGAAATCAATAGCAAATGTTTCACTTTCCCATCTGTATTAATGTTATGTGTTATTAAGCAGAAATATCAGCAGGGTTTCAAGCGAAAAATATCTTTCTTTTTTCATTGGCAAAATAGCCCTTCAGAACATGCTACTGTAAATTCAGAAATTATTGCGTGCATTTATTATTGCGATTTTGTCATTTTAGACTAAAATGCGATTTTAATTTTTTGCGATATTGAGAAAAATCCTGTTTAACTCATATAGAAAATTTCAAAATGCGAGTTTTAATTATTGCGATTATAACCCGGTCGCATTTTTCGCAATAATAAAAACATCGCAATAATTTCTGAATTTACAGTATATCTAATCAGAATGAGATAACTCGTATGGTTGTTTTTATAGTCACGTCATTGATTTGATGAAAAGGTTTCTAATTTGTTCTTGACAAATAGAATACCAATATTTTTATTGTTGAGGTCTCTTAAACTTTGAATACTCAAGAAGGCATAGGTTTTTCTTATTGTCTTATTGTTGAAGACCGTACAATGGTCTGTTTGTTTAAAACTTGTTTAATGGGCTTTTCTGAATGGTTGTCTCATTGACTATAACGTTAACACATCATGTCCTTATATATATATTTCTTTTCAAAATGATTTTTTTAATGACCAACCTTTAGCTGATCCTATTAAAGCTTTGCCTTTTCTTGTCCAAGATGGAGAAATCATATCATATTTCTTCTGAGTGTTAACAATATACATATCTAAAACATAAAAAAGTAATGAAAATAATCTAATAATTGAAGGTTCTTTTTAAAAATAACACTATAGTATAAAATCATTTAAAAAAAAACCTAGTCATTCAAATAAGTTTTGAAACTGTGAATATCTGCATCATGCTCTGATATTTGCTATTAAATGTTTTTCCTATGAAAATCAATGCTTCCTTTTCACATGTGACATGATATTCTCAAGAGCTAAACATGCTTAAGTAAAGGAGATCCCAGAAACATAGGTCTGTTTAATATCTTGGTTGATATTATTTTGAATTTTTTTCCAATGTTCTTTGCTTTATGGTGGGTTTTTTTACTACCTTTCTGTACCTTTCAATATATTTTCAACCATTTAGATTAAACCTTTTATATCATTTGAAAAATCAGTTCCAAGGGAATGTGTCAATGCCATATTATAGATATTCAGACTGATTACCTTCTTATACTTTGAGAGTATTTAAAACAAGCTGCCATGCATCTGTACTAAAGTATGGCTCTGCTGCAGTTTGTGTTTCTGGACACAACAACACATCAGTATAACTGATCAACTGTTCTGGCTTTGTCTCCACCTCTTCTTCTTCAATTAAGGACATTCCTGATTCTGCTCTTAAAACAGCATCTGAATCAGCCATGTGATGTAAAAACCCTTGAACAATATCATTCAAGTTTATAGGTGAACATTTATAAAACTGTCATTTCAAATTATTCATTTACAATGTAGAAAAGAGTGGCCTTCCATAGTATGTTTTACTTCTAGGTATCTATACACAACACTTACTTATTCAAGAGAAAAGTGTGGTAATACCAAGTTTTCCAAATAAATAAATAAAAATGTTGATATGACATTAAAAGTAATCCAAATGTTGAAATTAATGTAGCAATACTTCTGCAAAATATTTAAAGTCAATGAACCATGACCAAAAGTGCAATATGCCATTTCATTTCATCTCAGTGAAGATGAGATAACCCAAAGTTAAAACAAGTGAAACTGTGAGCTACTGGAAAATGTTAATAGTGTAAAAATATGTAAGTGTTCAGTGAACAGGAAGTTGTTGAGTGATTAATTTGAAAACGCAGCACACGGTAAAGCTGACTCATATCAACCAAATTTCAGAAATCTTTGTAATGTAGTTACTGAAAATTGTGATGAAAATTTTCAACTTGGATGTCATGTAATAACTTGAAATGATGCAAGTGTTTGGTAGATGGGAATTTTTGGCTTATGAATCTAACAACACATCACATGGTATAGCTGACTCATATAACCCTGAAACCAAATTTCAGAAATCCTTGCAGTTGTAAAGCAGTTCCTGAGAAAATTCAAGGAAAACATATTCATGGGAATGACCGACAGACAGAGAGAGGGAAAAAAAATTGAAAACAACACGTATCCCTTAACTTTTTTAAAGCAGGAGTATAACAACTGCATACTAAAATCTTGCCATAAGTGGTTCCCAGTAAACTTGACTAATAAAAAAAATTAAAAATATTTCAAAACATGTCAAGTTAGTTTTTATGTGTTAAAAATATTTTCACTTCAATCGCGTAATGGAATTAACTATTTGTGGATTCTTATAAGTTCTATATAACTTTTGGACTATTTTATATCTTGGTCTATTTCTGAAATTTATTCTTGCATACTTTTGATTTTTTAACCCTGTATGCTAACATTGCATATGTGAAATTTTAAAATTGTTTGTATGTACATTGAAGACAAATATATGTGACATATAAAATTTTCTGACGTCAGACATGCAAATCAATGAATGTGTTTGTAGATAGATGTTTTTGTGTTCTGTTAAATTGTTCCTTTTAAAATTGTTACATGAGGATGACTGCTGTACCCATATTTTGACTATTTTATTGATTGTGTGTCTGTTTAGTTAACGCATCATTGTAAATATAAGGGAATTTGATGAGACTGTCATCAAAGTGAGAGGTTTAGCACTATAAAACCAGGTTTAATCCACCATTTTCTCCATTTAAAAATGTCTGTACCAAGTCAGGAATATGACAGTTCTTGTCCATTCGCTTTTGATGCGTTTTGTTATTTGATTTTGCCATGTGATTATGGACTTTCCGAATTGATCTTCCTCAAAGTTCAGTATTTTTGTGATTTTACTTTTTACACACAATTGAAAAGAAAGCCATGGTTGTGTAACTGTAATATTTTTAAAAGTGAATCTTGCAAGAATAATTTTACAAAACTTACCACTTAGTTTCATTGAAAATGATATACCCAGGGAACTTTTGCTACCTGCAATTACAGAACTGTGTATAATAATAGGGATAATATTGTAAGCCTGTCATAAGGAAATGTTTCTCCATAAAAAATAATAATAACATTGCATCTTGTCTGTCTGCAGAATTTTAGATACAGCAAATTTGATGGACAGCATCACTGCTTATTAATTAAAATCACTGTACCATGACTAAGGACAGAGCCATAACATAGTCATCATTTTGATATGTACTGATAGCAGTGGCGGATCCAGAAATTTTTGTAAGGGGGCCTGCTGACTGACCTAAAAGGGGGGGGGGGGGGGGGGGGGGCTCCAGTCATGATCCAGTAATGGATCTGCCTATGCATAGTAATAGATGTACCACTTAAAACTATGCAAAATATCATTTATTTTATCAGTAGTTCCTATCAAACTGACTTAACAAGAAAACTTAACATTCAAAATCAGTGGACCATATACTAAGCAGCAGTGCCTCTAAAAAAATTGCAAAACTGATATTTTCTGATAGACATGCAACTTTATACAAAGTATCATTGATCTTTCACAAGAAGATCCTGTCAAACTGACTAAAGCAGAAAACTTTACACTGAAAATTTATACTTAATTCAAAGTCACTTAACAAGAACCTTCAATTGATGGCATGGCCTTGAAATAATCTTCAATCTGATGTGTACTAATAGTCATGCAAATTCAAAAAAAATCATTGATGTATCTAAAGTTACTCTTATCAAAATGACTATAAGACAGAAAACTTTACAATGACCTAAGGGCAGGGCCTGGAATAGTGTACTGCTATGTACTGATAGTAATACAACTATTAGATAATAACATTGATCTTTCAGAAGAAGTTCCTTTCAAGCTTACTTAAGCAGAAAACTTATCACTGAAAATTTTGCATTAATTGAAAGTCTTTTTTCTTCAAAATACAGCAATAGACTCCTATAGAAAGAGAGAGAAAAACAGAGCTCACAACCTTTTAAATTAATTAATTCAACTTTATATACAATAACTTTACTTAATGAGAAGCAGTTCTTATCTTACTAACTTTGTTTCAGGTGCGACAATTATCATAATCACTAAAAATAAAGTGTTCCTAAAAAGTGATGACTAAGTAAAAATAAAATATAGGGTTTAAAAATCCCATTTATCAAAAAAGAAATTGTTACTCTGTTTTTAATATTTAAAAATTTAAAAATTAGAACATTTCACACATGCATGTAAACTTGATCACATACAAAAAGATTATATTTGATATTGGGAACTCTAAATTAATGCTAATATACTGGGTGATAAGTGTGGGCACGAAAAATAGAAGGCTTTCCTGGAACAAAACAGTTTTCTTCATGAAGTATTTCAATTTACGTGGCCAGGCATGTTGAAAAATAAGAGTGAAATATAAAATAGCAGACTTAAAAAAAATTGCAAACTGTTTTGAAATGTGTTAATACTGAATTTTTTTTTCTAAAGGGTGTAAAGAGGAGTACAGGTAGAATACACAATAACAGTATATAAATATTAAAACATTAAAACATTAAAACAAAAAGTTGTCCTTGATTACTGTTTATAACCTACGACATCCTTGTACTCAGTCGATTAAGAGCAACGTTAATAAGTTACATCAAACATTTAATTGGTGTGGTTTGAGGGGAAATTTTACTATTTACCAATGAGTTTGTCGTGTAAAGAGAATATAAAGCAGTATATTTCCCCTAAGAATTGTACAGATCTAATGTTTGATGTTACTTCCTTACTTTTATCTTAATTGACCGAGTACTTGGATGTCGTAGGTAACCTGTCGAACAATAATATAAACCAGTCAAAAGTCGGTAATATGAAAATAGTATATTGTCTTACATACCATTAGATGAAAAACTTGTAGTTCCCGGAAGTGAAGTTGTAGCTGCTAAAATAGAACATATTTCAGTATATAAACGTGTCTATAACCACCAACTGACAAATCATTTTTATAGTTCATTTTTATGTTGCACTGTTACACCACTGTCCCCGGTTAGGGGGAGGAATGGGATCGGACTAACATATTAAACCCCACCACATTCTGTTCAATGTTTTTTTACATTAATTAGGCAGTTAGTATTCTAGTTTTGATTATTTTACATTTGTAATTTTGTGATTTTTTTTTTATAGCTGATTATACGATATGCGCTTTGCTCATTGTTGAAGGTTGTACAGTGACATATAGCTGTTAATTTCTGTGTCATTTGGTTTCTTGTGGAGAATTGTCTCATTAGCCATCATACCACATCTTCTTTATTTTATAAATATACTGTTCAAAAGTTTCAAAGTAAATTTTAGAAGTACAATGTATTACAACTTGGGATGGCATCTACAGGGAAATGATATATGCCAACCTAAGAAAAATGCATATCATATATTGACTTACATTTAGTGATATACTCCTTAAATTGACTTACTGCAAATTTTCACAACTGTTGAAAAGCCAACGACAGATAACAATATCAGCATGCCATAGTTTGACTTCAGTGACATTTATTGTAAGTGAGACAAAACTTACCACATTCTGCTCCTGTCAAAAATTGATCTGTTGAATCATGTGAATCAAGGTCTGAAGAAAAAAAAAACCTATGTTTTTAAAATAACAAGTAAAAAGATATGCAAACAAACTTTTTTTTTTAAATTACTAAGGATTTCATTTTAATGAAGGAGATTAATCATTTAGCAGCAATATATGATATGGCACATTTCTGCAATCAACATTTTTGGTGTGTTCAAATCTCTCTATTTCTTTAATATTCAATGAACAGTTAACATATTATTCTGTTAAGAAAGTGAATCCTCCCAATAGAGATCAATTTTACATATAATTAGGTAGCAATGAGAACAAACTTTTTTGAATACTGATGTGATTCTTTTCAACTGATTGTTAATGAGTTTGTTCTATCCTTTCAACGTTACACCAAGTTAGGAGGGGTGTCAAGTGCTTACAAACATGTTAAACCCTGTCACATTGTTTAAGTGCCTCTCCGGAATTCAAGAGCCTGTAATCCAGTGAATTTCATTGGATGCCATCTACAAAAACTGGGTTTTTTTTTCTTCTGTTTATTGCTATAACCCTTACTCTGGTTGCTTGTTATCTATTCTAATCACAAAATTTACCACTGCTTCTTTGAGATGAGAATCTATCCAAAAAATCTTGTTCATCTGAAAAGCACATTACATTTCTTTTAATTACTAATTGTTCATATACTCAAAATTAAAAATTAAATAAAAATGTTTCCATGCTCCCACTTATAATTACAGCAAACTCTGCAATTTAGTATTTACAATGGAACATAACACAAGAACAGCAAAAAAGACCCCACCAAATATCAAACTTTGTCTGCATTTGGTTGAAGAAAACTTAAAAGTTAAAGAACTGAAATAACTTTTGGGACAGACAGACTTACAGAGGAACAACGGTAAATATAAAAGATCTATCAAATAATCATTATTCTCTTGTCTTTCCCTAAATCTTAGCTGAACAAAAATACAGCCATCAGTATTATATCAATTTTTTAGGGTTAATATGGAATTGTAAGAAAAAAAACTGATTTAAAAAAAAAAATGTCTTTTCATTGTTTTCTCTTGTTAATAAAACTTACCATCCAAATTTGGAGTTGAAGAAATAGGAAGCCTCTTGTCTTTTGATGCTGAAAAAAATAAGATAATGATAATCAATCAATTCCAATTAACTGTTAAAAGATGTCATAGATCAATATGTCAATGCTTTAGGCTATAGTTCTAAATATGTCGATATTTCTTTATGCCACAGATCTATATGCCAATGCTCTATGTCATAGATCTATATGCCAATGCTCTATGTCATAGATCTATATGCCAATGCTCTATGCCACAGATCTATATGCCAATGCTCTATGTCATAGATCTATATGCCAATGTTTTAGGTCAGAGATTTATATTTCAATTTTTATTATAAAGAAATAATGACATGCAGCAGAAGAGATAACACAGGAAGTACAAAAAAAGCAGTACTAACACTAGAATAAAATTTGAATGGCCAATCATTTAATTGTCTAGCAGCAATCAGCAGCATGTATAAATACAGTGGACAAAATCAGATCTTTTACACTGCACATGTTGTGTATTTGTTCCGGACCATATGAGTATTTGGACCATACGCGTATGGTCATGACCATATGGGTATATACTCATATGGTCCGACCATACGCGTATGGTCTGACCGTACGCGTATGGTCTGACCGTACGCGTATGGTCGGGGTAATTAACACTCTGTTTCAGGCTACTTTGAGTACTTCTAAACTCTTCATATGGTATGACCGTTCCTTAAAAATACGCTATCATATAGGTAATTTTATTATCATATCATAATAAAGAGATTAACTGAATAAAAATTAGAAGTTTCACATCGTTAATTTTACTACCTAGTCAAAACTATACTGACCGACTTTAGAAACGCAACACAAGATTATATTTGTGTTATTTTTTAATGAATGTGTCCCTGTCAAAAGCGATGACTGCATGTTACAAAAGCCAAAATAATTGTCAGAATGGTCAACAAATTCTGTCTGACATGTTTCGGGTTCTCTTCTACATCATCTGGTTTTGCATTTGTTCAACCCATTAATTGGTTTTGGCAATTATGCGGTTGGAACTTGAGGGCTTTTAAGGTTTTCCTTCAGTCGACTCTTTGGCAAATCAGTTGATGGTAAACATTTATGGTGTATTCAATGGCACTCGGCAATTTGATTAGCAGTTGACGTTGCGACCGTTAACATGTCTGGCAAATGACGTTGCGTAATCAAATTCTGTAGACATGTCATTGTCACTAAACGTTTATCTGTTCATTGATGGCCAGCAACTAATCTTGTCTACTTGTATCGTTGTCGGAAGGACAGTAAGACGAGTTTCTGAAGTCATACAGTATGGTTGCAGCACGCTTATGTTTTAATGTTTGCAGTATTCTTAAGGGCTAATTCAGTTTTTTGTTTCTCAGTCTTGGCAACATGGAGATGCAACATTTTTAAGCTGGTTTAAGTGAGGCAAAGGATTGAAAGGACTGCTTCACAAAGCAAAAAAAATGAAACAATCTTTCATGGGTCCAAAATTTTGCTTTAAGAAAATTCGTGCGACTTCAAAAATTCGGTATGTTCAATAACCACAGGTAAGTCAGATTTTGATTTTTTTTGTACGGAAAAAGAAGTATGATAAGCATGCAAAGTAGTTGTAAGAAAATCAAACAAGATTTGGTAAAAAAAATCAACAAAATGAGTGTTGCGTTTCTAAAGTCTTTCAGTATATAATAAAACATTTTATACCCATGTCCATTACCGATTTGTTATTACGAGTAAATAGCAATATGTCGACTTGAAAAGATAACTTCCAAAAATTGCTCAATAAACTGTTACAAAAGAAGTCACTTCCAAAGAACATATTTTATTTACGTTGTTTTGTGAATATGGTGTACCGTAGTCATATTACGATATTTGAAATCTAGAGCTTCATAAACACCGTAGACACATCGGAATAACCCAAAACCTCTGCATCACTGCATGCAGCTGCAAAGAAGGCTATCTTTTCATTTGCAAACAAAAGGTGTAACTGATTAGGATCATGCACAGCCATGACGTGCAAATTCGAATAAAGTTATGTTACCGCGCGTGTGGAAGTAAATGTTACAATAAGCCTACATGCAAGAATGTAATAAACGATGAAAATTAACTTTGGCATCAATATTTAATTTTAACGTAGCCTTTGAATTAATACATTGTTATGTTACCATAATTGTTTTTTTAGATAAAGTTTATTGTATTATTGAAACGGTGTGATGCATATTTGAAAAAAATACCTATATGGTCAAAATACTCATATGGTCCGGGCCGTTAATAACCATACGAGTATATACTCATATGGTCCGACCATACGCGTACGGTCGGACCATATGAGTATACGCATATGGTCATGACCATACGTGTATGGTCCAAATACTCATATGGTCCGGAACATATTTAAATTGAAGAAAAGTATTATTCAACAAATGATTCTTATAGAAAAAAAATACAAAACTTTCGTATTTTATTTTTTTCAATGAATATGCAGAAAAGGAGACATATTTGGAGTTCGCCTGATTTTCGATTGAAAAATTGTACCATATTAAAGGACCTAATTGCCAAAGTTTTGTCCAGAAAATCAGTAGCATTTGGAAAGTGTTTAAAACTACTTATCATTAAAAAACAAAAACAAATATTTAAAAAAATAAAGAAAAAACTTACAAAACACCAGCCTTTCCATTTCTTTATCAGTTAAGATAATCTGCTTGTTATTACAATCAGTGAAATGAAACCAGGTGTAATTCCCTGCAAGTTGTTTCTGTCCAACAAAACCCTGAGTACACTTTGTTTGGAACTTTATATTTAGTGTTACATCTTTCCTCAACTGAAAAAATGACAGACATAAACTAAAAATTGAATGTTTAACATAATTTTAATCTGTTGTTAGTATTCTATTTCAGGTTTAGGGATCATTAACAATATACACACCAATAGATCATACTCAATTTAATTGCAAACTTTCCTTTTCTATGTAGCAAAAAGTAAAATCACAAAAATACTGAGCTCCCAGGAAAATTCAAAACGGAAAGTCCCCAATTAAATGGCAAAATCAAAAGCTCAAACACATCAAATAAATGAATAAAAATGTCATATTCCTGACTTGGTACAGGCCTTTACTTACGTAGAAAACATTCCAGCATGCATATGGAGCATATATCTCCTAGTTGATATAATATTCCCGGGCTTGTTTTTCCTATCATGAGTTGCTGCACTATTTAACTAAGAGTTCAAAATGGTGAAGTTGGAATTATTCTGTTGTAAATTGTATGGATGCCATCAAGAGTTAATTGACCGTTATTGAATTTTTGTTTCACAGATGATGACAGATTTGTTCCAATTATTGTATTAACCCTAATCCTGTCCTTTTTTCCCTAGAAATGTAGACTGCATGTACAGGTTTACTGAAATAATTCGTTATGCATAAACTATGCTGCATCTTACTACATTCTAAAGTTTTAAAAAATACCTTTTTTGGCTTTGATTGCTTGCTTTGACACAAGTAGTTAAATTTCTGCCAATCTTTTCTTTGAAGGTTGCTACTTGAGAGATTGATGAGACAAAATAATGCATCTTCTTCCTTCAAACCCTTTATTCCATCAAATTTTGATGCCGGAACCTTTCCAGTGCTTTTTGAGCATATATTCTTAAACAGTTCATAGCATTGATAGGAAAGTCCAGTTGCAAGGAACCTCAGCATGCTTTTGCTGTCTACTGCTTTTTTCTGTGAAAATACAGAACAGTCATTGTAGTTAATTACAAATGATTTCATATATAATTTTTTCTCATGGCAGTTTCGTAAATTCATGCATGGAGAAGGCACTTCAGAATTTAAATATTGGTGAGTGTTTTCATACAGTTAAATGCTAAAAAATTATAAAATTGCTTCTTCAGATGTTTACTCCATTTTGAAAGTACCTTCCTGGGTACCATGCATGATTTATGGAGCAGACTTCAGTAGAGTAGTCACCTTTTTTTTTAAACAAAACAGAACAAAATTTGAAACATTTTAAGTTTTCAGTTGATACCTTCACGATGTTCACTATTCTTCTAAGATACACAATGTTAAACATCTATAGGTAAAGCAGACACATGCAGGAATTGCTAATTATTTTTTTTCTGATCAAATATAAAAAAAAGTGTCAACTATAAGACAAGTATGTTTAAGCAAACATAATCTTATAATATAAACATAAATTGTTTACTGACTAGGTTACATGTAATTTTAAATAGTAATATAAATTATAGACTCATGCTTTCTAAAAAATGTTCTGGACAAAAATTGTAACCTACAAAAATTTCAACTTGTGATACTTGTTTAAATTGGTGTTGTTTTTGATTGAAAATCTGATGACAGAGAGATTTGTCTTGCCTGTATGTAGTATTGCATGTATTGAGTAGTTTTATGTTTAAAGTTTAAAACTTTGATTTGATTTGGCTTGATTTTAGACAATTTTGTTGATTTCTTTTAAGGCAGATTACTTCAATTGTTAACATTTCCCCATCAACTTTGTTTGGTCAAATAGAGCATAAAGATTTTCTGCATGCACATAAACCAGATCCATTCACATTTCTTACTTCAACTTTTAAAAGATCTATATAGATGCAATTAACTGTTACTTACACCTTGCAAGTTAAGTAGAGTGATAAATACATCCTTAAATTCTTTAGGAACTGTAGGTGGATCAGCGTGGGCTGGTGTGCCTGTCATGGAATACAATCGACGCCTCAGTACATCAACCTTCTGAAAATCAGAGAACTTCACAAACGATTCAGTGTCCTCATTTCTGCTGATTCCAAGCAGAATTGCTTCATTTTCTGTTAAACCACAGTATATGAAAACTCCACGATGCCTGAACAGTTCGTCTTTTGTCTGTATGTATGCCTCTTTTTGTGCTTTAATACTGTGGTTCCCATCCACTATATATACCTCATATTTAGAAAAATTTTCTTCTTTGTAATCAACCTTATTTTTTATGTCAATAAGGCCAATTATATTTGGAGCATTATCAACACTTACAGAATTTTTTTCAACCATTACTTTCGCTATTTTTTCAACAAAGTTTTCATCAGCTTCTCTGACTTTGAACCTTTTTGGTGGATCTTTTAAATTAAATATGTCTAGGAATTTGAACCCAATTGCCTTTAAACTAATACTTTTCATCAACTGTCTTCTGTTCAACCTTGCATTGTGGACTCATCAGTTAAGCTTTCATCCTTTTTTTTTTGATTCTTGAGAAAAATTGTCTTCAGCATGTTGAACATCCAAATGTTTTATACTGATAGCTCTTTCTGGTAAAATTTGTGACAGTTGTGTAACAAAGGGGTTGTCTTCATTTGAAAGGTTATCAATGTTCTGGACCGGCTCATTGTAATACTCATCCTCTCCTTCTGATTGCTCACCACTAGAAGAAGATTCTTGAACATATCTTTCCCTAAAACACACTCAGACATATATAGGAAACAAATAAGGCTGAAATACACCAAAAACATGGATAACTGTGAAACAGTGAAACCAGTAGGAAACTATGGAAAACATTTTTTGAACAATTTGATGTTTTAATAGACAAAATGTGAATATTCATATTGAATATAAATATATCATGCATGTTCAGCCTTTTAAGTGCAAAAATCAAGCTTTTGGTTACCAGATGTAAATGACAAGGAAAAGTAACACCCTTCCACCAAATGGTTCATTTTTGTCAAGCTTAGGTGGTCAAGTGGTCTAGACCACCAGGCATAGACCATTGCAGTTTGGTGCCACGGTATCTCAGTAGCATGAATTGGAATCCCAGCCAAGGAAGAACAAAAATTTGCTTCCACTAATTTACAGATCTAACATTGTTGGGCTATTATTTAGACGAATACTATATGGCAGATTCCATATAAGAAAGTGAAACAACTCCCATAAGCATGTTAGGCAAAAGTCATAAGCAATGAACCTCTGGTTTTTAATACATGCTTTACTAATAAAGATAAACACAATTCGACCAAAAAAAATTATAAGCATCGTCCTTTATATAAACAAAGCCTTAAATATTATGTTTCTGATATTAGATTTGACAGACTTTATTGTTTCTAACATAAGACTTGATAGACTTTATTTTTTCTGACATAAGATTTGACAGACTTTATTTTTTCTAACATAAGATTTGAAAGATAAATTGAGTTTGTTTAAGCAGTCAACATGAGCATGATGGCTATTTTGAAAATTCTAACACTGGATGTCACAGCTGGACATGGTAATCTATTAAATCTAGAACAGCATAGCAACTTTAATTGTGTTCTGGTTAGCAGTTGCAGTGTTACAGACAAGACATGATTTGTAACATAAACTTGGAAGCACAGATGGATGCTTGAAGCCCTTATAATTTGTTTCTTGTTAAAAGACTAAAAATTAGGAGTCAACTTCTTCATTGTCAAAGAATGGTGCGCACAATTATTTATTTTAAGAGATTATATATATATCAAAATAATAATAATTATAATAACCTGTCTTTTAAGAATTCTCCAGTGTCGAGCCAGAACTTCAGCAGTTTCTTTGTATCATTTATCATGAGACCAAACAAAGTTGTTCCTGTGAATTTCTTTTTATTAATCTTTAATACTGATGTCCCAAAATTCACCTAAAATCATATTGTAAATGGCTAATTTAATCAGTTTACTGTTAATGCCTACTCATGAAAATAAATAACAGGATGATCACAAGAGCCTGAATTTGCTCACCTGTTATTTCTATTATCTTTCATCAATATAATAAAAATAAGAAGTTGTGGTATGATTGCCAATGAAATAAACTTCTACAAGAGACTAAATGACACAGAAATTAAAGGCTATATGTCACTGTACAGCCTTCAACTATGAGTAAAATAATGATAGCATAGTTTTACATATCTATAGAATATTGATACTTGTATACATGGTATATATGTTTAAATTTCCATCATATGTTTCTATCCATTACAGATTTTTGGTAAATCAAACTAAGAAATTAGCTTAAAATCATCTTTTAAAGGCAAAAACTCTAATATAAGGGTGAGTTTCAGTCATTTGACTTATATCTGTAGATCTGAGGTAGCAATACACAATTAGGTGTGTAGTTTCACATTATGGCCCCTGTGCATTTTATGAAAACTTTTCGTCACACAAACTTTTTGGTTCAATTTTAATCTTATTATCCAACTGTTTATTGTATATAAACCTTACTTTGCCGTACAGTCCTGCAATTAACACTTTAGCTCAATCTTTAAAATAAAAACCAAAGACTGATTTTCATAAAAAAAATAATCATAATGAATACTTGGCCTAGCAGATGTGCTTAAATAGTTATTTCTTAATTTAAGAAGCATTAAGACATGCACATTTTAATGGAGAATTTTGTTTTTGAAAACAGTACATCATGATCATATTTCACGATGACAAATTAGTGAGTGGTTTTCTTTAAAATCAAAATTGTCAATATAAAATGTACCTGTATTTTCTTTATATCGTCTGTACATTCTGATATACATGTTATATGCTGTACATGTGTTTGTAAATTAGTAAGAGACTGATCTGAAATTTAAAATATATGTGTTATAAATCAAAATAACATTATTTTTATTGACATGATAAGAAAACATTATTCTTTAAAAAAATACTTTTAACACTGTTATATTACATGTATATATAGATTCTACCACTGCATCGAGTGTAATACGATATTTATCCACTCGAGACAGTTAAATTTTCAAATTAAAAACGCGAGGTATTACACGAGATTTGGTGCCAATGGTGGTGGAATCTGTTTCTCTAATGATTTTCTAACATTATGCAGGTAAACTTATTCCTTGTTTTCGAATGATCTGCAAAAAGATGTGTTCTTTCTATGTGACGTCATCAGGCATGGTCGCCTTTTTTCATGCCGTCACAATAGGAATTTCAGAGGAAAGCAAGAAATTTCGACGTCATACATGTCATAATCGGATTTTAACCATGTTAACCAATGAAGTTCTAAGATCAAACGAACCACATGTTGATTAAATTCTTTTTATACAATGGGTGCAGAAAGGGATAAATTGACGAAGAATTAGAGAAAAAAGGTTATCAATTCAACACAATGATTAGATCATTGAATAATGTCTTATTGGTATAATATTGATTTTGTTATCAGTAAATTAAAAGGAGACTAAATATTATTGTTGTATACATATATACATTCATAGATCTACAATCTGTTCATACCTGTATTTTGCTCGGTATTTTGGCATTGCACAAGGTCATGTTTTTCTTTGTCACTGTTTATTACCTCTTTACACTAAATCCATTGGATGTTGGAAATTGTACTTAACTGCAACATGTTTACAGTGGCGGATCCAGGGGAGGGGGTTCTTGGGGTTGGAACCCCCTTTTTAGACGATCAATGCATGATTTGAACATGTTGAATGGGGACATGTGGTTGAAACACCCCCTTTTTTAAATAGCTGGATCCGCCCCTCACGGCCCTGGTCTCTGTTCTGCCTTCTATATAGTAAACGGCAATTCATTTAAATAATCTCCAGAAATACAGAATAGAAGTCCAAAGATTATCAACTGGGAATGTGTCAAGGAGAGTCCGAGACAACCTGACCAGGACTCAGGAGCAAAAAACGGAAGATTGACCTGAGTAACACTCAGAGTACAAGCTTGTGTTAACATATTTAAAACATAAATTAGCACAAATATAGTACTTAAGACAGTGACAGGTCGTCTTTTGAAGATGAAATACATTTAGATTTCACCGAGCAACGAGCATCTGTAGTTATAGAACACTATAATAGTTCGGGGGAGAGAAACCAACTTTCTGATCCTTTTTGTATACTATGATGACTCGCCCCACACCGATTCGCCCCACTTTTTCACCAACTCGCCCACTTTCTAAAATGCACCCGGCACCCAAAACTTATGAAAAGGATTAAAATACCACTGAATAATGGTCTGCGATTTCATCCCACCAAGTATGAAAAATACTAAAGAAATAGACGATGAACTTAAATTTACGATCTTAAACATGCCAACTAACCCCACTTTAAATATCAGTGAATAAAAAAAAAAGAAAATGTGGTATGATTGCCTATGAGACAACTATCCACAAAAGACAAAATGACACAAACATTAACAACTATAGGTCACCGTACGGCCTTCAACAATGAGCAAAGCCCATACCGCATAGTCAGCTATAAAAGGCCCCGATAAGACAATGTAAAACAATTCAAACGAGAAAACTAACGGCCTTATTTATGTAAAAAAAATGAACGAAAAACAAATATGTAACACATAAAACAAACGAAAACCACTGAATTACAGGCTCCTGACTTGGGACAGGTACATACATAAATAATGTGGCGGGGTTAAACATGTTAGTGGGATCCCAACCCCCCCCCCCTCATCAGTGGACGTTGTGAAGTTCGATTTTATTGACTATAGCAGAGACATATGTAATATGTTTCTGACTATAGTAACTGTTTATGACGTTTGTTTTCAGCTTTTCTGTTAAATATTTTATAATCCGACTGTTAATCAAGATTACGGTTGGTATAAAAATGGGGTTCGCTCCACAGATGATCACAGATGCACATTCATTACGTGCAAAACAACAAAACAATTTCGATTGTGAAGAAATAACACGTATTTACATTTAACTAGACGCCTCTCAAAAGGGAGACCGTAATTTTGTTTGCCATTTGCACATTGTTTCACATGCTCTAGGGGGAAAGACCCTTCTCTATTATTTTTTTTTTCACAACAAATTCCAAAATATATTATTTCATCTTATTTTCACTTATTGTATAAAGTGCTCTTTGTTTTGTCAATACGATATTATAATAACAGTGGATATGTACATTTACTGTCTTTTGGTGTTGTAAATATGTTGTTTTATTGACTTTTGAAAAACTGATGTTCACTGAGACCAACGGCCGAAGTTTATATTATTTTCAAAATTCAACCACATATTTATCAAAGCAAAAGACAGTAACTCTTTTATTACATATTCCGAGAGAAAACAATATTTGTTATGACAAATATTTTAAAAAACAAAATATTTGTACATCAATCATTTTACTAAAACATTACATGTAAAAATCACCCTGACGATAAACACTGTGCTCGTCTCTATACCCGGTGAAAAAATGTTATAAATTTAAAAATCAAATAGAGAAACCTTCTAAAATGATACCGATATGGAATAAATATTTTTATTTTACGGAAAAAGTGGGTCCATTCCCAAATAGCATGTGCTTTGACATTTTTAACTTTCCTGTAATGAGTTCAAAAGAATTGACTTTATGCATGTTAAAAAAACACAATTAAATTGCTAAATTTGAAAATAAAATCATGTTATAATCGTTTACTTTTAGAACAACATCTTCGTAATACTGTGTATTTGAAATGCTGAATAGTTTTCTTTTTGTTTAAAAAATCTTTCGAAAGTATTTGCGCTTTCAATTTGCGCTGCTCCAAAAACGAAATTAAAAGTTTAAAACTGAACATACTTATTTTACCATATAAAACGTACCTGCAAAGTACTGCCCAACATCTTTTGAATCTAAAAACAGATGAAGTTCAATTTCATTAATAAGTTGAATCTTCCAATGTTTATACGTCGGCATATCTTTCGTGTTGAAATTGCGCAATCACACTTGCAACACTCTAATTCATAAGTTGCAAGAAAAGATTTAACAATAACTAAATTATTAGCTTTTATACTCGACGCTGTTTCACAAAAAGTAATTTGATAATAATTGGATTATTAACACATGCCCAGTTGCTGATCAAGCACATTTTTAGCTAACATAAATCTTCATGAAGTAACTTTAAAATGATGTCATTACAGGAATGATACCATATTGCGTTTACAAAACAAAGAAGAAAAAATAACCTCAAAAATAGTGACTCAAATTCTCTATGTATATATATGTTACAAATAGCAAACGCCTTAACGGGATGAAATAAACATATTATTTTTTCAAAACATATCAAAATTGCCCTTTTTAAAAAATGGTATTGAATGATAGTACTATATATTTTTTCATCATACGCTTTATGTTTCAATAGCTTCTATACCTTCTATAAATATAGTTTAAACATATTTCATTGTCCAAAAACATTTATGTACAAATTAAAATTGTTTAACCATAAGAAAATATTATTATTTTAATGTATTCTCACAAAGAACCTACTCCTTTTTTAATCGAATTATGACATTACAGCACAGTTATGTGTTCAAACAAAATGTTCTACTTCTTTGTATACTTCAGTGTGTCATGACAAATAAAAGTATGAATTTGTTGATTAATAATAAAATAATTAGTTTTAAGTTCGCCGTGATGTGTTATAGATATAGATATACTTACCTACTAAATAAAGTTTTGCTGTTAATTTTCTTCAGTGAAGCTTTTTAAGGAGAAATCAAAGGATGTTCGCTAAGTTCTCTGTTTAAACAAGAGTGCACACACTGAAATGTCTCGCCTTCTTTGCTTATAATTGATATTATGTTGATAGTCCTAAGTATAAAGCTTTATTAAAAACTGTCATATAAACTTAACATTAACCAAGATAACTAAACAAAGACCAATGAACCATGAAAATGAGGTCAATGTCAGATGAACAATGCAAGGCAGACATGTACAGCTAACAATGCTTCCATACAACAAATATAGTTGACCTATAACTTATAGTTTAAGAAAAATAGACCAATACACAAAAACTTAACACTGAGCAATGAACCGTGAAAATGAGGTCGAGGTCAAATAAAACCTGCACGACTGACATATATGTAGAGTACGAAGACTAAGGTACATGTATTTTATTGTGACATGTGTGATGTACATGTAAGTTTACATAGACAGGGAGAAGATATTTTTGATGTATGTTTTAATTGGTATTAATAAAGCATATTGTTTAATATTCTGTATTTTTTTATGAAAGTCTTATTATGTAGGAAACAGTAACTGTGTGAAATAACTTGTACTATATTACTTGTAATGATTGTAGTCTGAAACATATTCATAATTGAAGCAAATAAGTTTTAATTAACATTTAATTAAGTAAAGTTAGAACAATTACAATATTATGATTTTCTAGAAATATTGAATTACTGTCATTTCACGACATTTGAATATTTGATAAACTATTTGAAGTTCATGTTATAATTTACCAGTTCATAGTAATAATCCACTGAATGTCTTGTATTTTTGTGATGATCCAATTGTAGCAACTGTAGTAGATCGTAGTAAATCTCGTAGTAAATCCACGCACCTTGCTTGAATTTTATGAATGAAATGTACTGACATGCGCAGTGGAACCCATGTGTCACTTGGGACGATTTTTCAATAAAAACACTATTTTTACGTTTCGGCAACTGTTTTCAAATACTCTTTGTAATTCCTTTTAGTATTTGTAGTCAACGTCTTCAATGTTTTGCAGATGTTAATGCTCACTATCCTTGATATTTGTCATTTTGGTTAGCCGGTGACACACATAACTTTTGGCAATGTTGTTTACGTATTGTGACTTCCGGTGAAGTTTGATTGGTGTATTTTTAGCTACTGTAGAAATTTGTTTAGTACCATGCAAAATTTGTTTATTATATGACTGTTACTAAAATTGTATATTATTATGATTTTTGTAATTTATTTGAGAATTCAAATATTTCGTTGGACAGCAAGCGCGCGATCCAACAATTTTCCAACTTTGCCAACAATCCAACATTGACGTAATTTCGACGCTTGTTCGTCAGTTCTGCCAGGATAAGATAAGATAAGAAAACTTTATTTTGATTCGGCATAAGTTAAAAGACACAACACAAGCTCTAAGGAGCTTTTGACCGAATATAAAAACATATACATAACATAAAAACAGTCTAATTTGACATATAAAACAACCTGTTATACGAAGTTAAATATCACTTACATAGCATGCAATAAAAATTTAGCAACAAATTTAAAATGAAATAAAACATGCTAGACCAGAGCAAACAAAAGCAACATAAATAATAAACATCTCAAGAATTATCTGCAAGCAGAACATCGACATTCCAAACCATTCCAGGACTGAACAAGACTTTTAAAATGTGAATAACTATTTTCAGTCCTGAAATGGTTTGGAAGGCTGTTCCATAAAGTAGCAGCAGCAAATTTGAAAGATTTTTTACCGTAACGGGTTGACTTTACCTGTGGAACATCTAGAATATTTACATACCGGAAAGAATACTTAGATTTTTTGACACTCACCAAATTTTGTAAGCACACAGGAGCTATATTATTTATAATCTTAAAAGTTTCTAGAGCCATTGTTCTAATCCTAAGGAACATATATATTGATATATACTTAGTTAGATATACTGTTCCCAGGTTCTGCTTAAATCTTTGGTCGTTACAGTTAGTATTTTATTTCGCTCATCAGTAATTTTTGTCAAAATGGTTAATTTTTCTCACAAACTTCATTTTTTTGGGGGGTTAAATTGTAAAGGAAAAATAGTAAATTTAGCGTTTTCTAAGTTAGAAAGGAATATTTCATTTTTAGCGGACTCTTAGAATCCTACATTTTTGATCTTTTGCTTAAAGTATTTTATTCTTTTAGTAAATTTAGGAAAGTTCTTAAAACTGTTTTAAAATATCTTTTGGGTTAATTATTGTATTATTGCTGGCAAAGCTTAATTTCAAGTTTATCTTTTAAAGTTAGGATTAATGTTATTGTACATTTAAATTTAAAATTGTAGTTCACATTTACTGTTAACGTTTGTCTTATTTTTTTAATAAATACAATTAAATAGGAAAACATTTGGCAATTAAGGGATAATTTCCTAAAGGTCTGGAAATTATAATAAACAAAACAGTTTATGTAAGGTATAAACTGTATTTCATTGTTAGTTTTTATTCAGGAAAGGTTCTGAATATAACTAATAATAATAAACATTTTTTTATGTAACTGGTGAGGTATCAGTTATTACTATATACAAAAATGTCAGAAAAAGGTATTCTGACTAAATTCACTTGAAATTAGTATTTTCTGTAAGGGTAATTTATTTTCTTGGTAATATAGCAGGACTCAGCCTTTCATGTATGTATTTTTCTAACATACCAACATACAATTATATTGGTAATAGCAAGTGTTATATTTTTTTTAGAATTGCACGGACAAAGTTATCCTGCAATCATAAAGATTTTATTAATCATCTCTTGAGTGTAGAGATAAATTATTACATGTATACTGAATAGATTCTTGTCATATCATTTAAGAGTCTATAATTTAATTATCTTACTACTTAAAATTGTTGTTTATCCTGAATATTAATGAAAATCTCTGATTCTCAAAATGAATAAAATATAGAAACTTATATATGTTACTTTTAACAAATGCCTATATTATACTGACCAGATCATATCTTGTCATACTGACTTAGCAATTTCCAAAATACTCATAATTTTGAGTAAAACTTTTGGGTCAAGCATTTCAAGCCCCTGCCCGCTACATATAGATCATAAAATATTTTCATACACCAAATATAGTTGACCTATGGCATATAGTATTAGATAAAAAGACCAAAACTCAAAAACTTAACTTTGACCACTCAACCATGAAAATGAGGTCAAAAGTCAGATAACATCTGCCCGCTAGACATGTACACCTTACAATCATTCCATACAACAAATATAGTAGATCTATTGCATAAAGTATGAGAAAAACAGACCAAAACACAATAACTTAACTATAACCACTGAACCATGAACATGAGGTCAAGGTCAGATGACACCTGTCAGTTGGACATGTACACCTTACAGTCCTTCCATACACCAAATATACTAGCCCTATTGCTTATAGTATCTGAGATATGGACTTGACCACCAAAACTTAACCTTGTTCACTGATCCATGAAATGAGGTCGAGGTCAAGTGAAAACTGTCTGACGGGTATGAGGACCTTGCAAGGTACGCACATACCATATATAATTATCCTATTACTTATAATAAGAGAGAATTCAACATTACAAAAAATCTGAACTTTTTTTTCAAGTGGTCACTGAACCATGAAAATGAGGTCAAGGATATTTGACATGTGACTGACAAAAACTTCGTAACATGAGGCATCTTTATACAAAGTATGAAGCATCCAGGTCTTCCACCTTCTAAAATATAAAGCTTTTAAGAAGTTAGCTAACGCCGCCGCCGCCGGATCACTTTCCCTATGTCGAGCTTTCTGCAACAAAAGTTGCAGGCTCGACAAAAAACCCAAGCGTTTTAAAAGACTTATAATTGATAGTTGATAAATAACAGAACTAAAAAAAAGGAGAAAAAATGATCGGGCCGTGTCCTTGTTTTTAAGATATAAGCTATTAAAACTTTGGCAGGTAATGATTCTCTCTAGGTTTTTCGTCAAACTGTCATTGGTACCTGTTTGCTTTCAAAAACTATGAAAAAATAGCAAAGATTTTATAAGAGTTTCCGTAATATGGCTTCTTAAAATATATGTAACAAAATTAGGAAAAAGTATGGGTTTGCGGGCAAAATATTATATTGGCAATACATAGATAAAACCGGATAGAATTACGAATATCTGACAAAAAATTTAAAAAAAACAAGTTTTGGCTTTCTAAAAAGCTGTGAACTGCTTCGCTCTACCAACAAATGGAAGTTTTTAACGACCTTTACCCTAATTTAAGGTATAGATATGTGTGAATGTGGTTATTGATAATTATTATTAATGTGGTATTTTTATATATTGATTGATAAAAAATGAATGTACTTTAAGAGTATGAGTTTTACACCCATGCTTTTAAAAAATCTAAATTTCTAGTTGAAAAATAAAACAGATTATAAATAAACATGACTTTTGAGGTGGGCCTTTCTGGAAGTTTGCCTAGATTGTCAGAAGTTATAAACTTCAGATAATGCATTTTTGTAAACATATTGTATATGAACAGTGTTAAGCAAAGCAAATCGTGCAAATTGCAGAGTAACAAAGCAAATAAACACGTATTAATAATTGATATTTAAATATTGAATTTATCTGTGAAATATATGCATAATGAAACGAACATGCATTAATGACAGTTGATCGGAACTGAAATACACAGACAATTTTCCGGCATTTGATGTCAAATTTTGAACTTGTTGCCTTTTGTTGGCTGTTGTTCGTGTGATTCTTTGTCAATTGTGTTCTCCAATTTTTTTATATTGTAGTCCTGTGGTGTTGTGTTGTCATTTTGATGTTATATTTCACATGGCCGTAAAAGTGCGAGGTTTGGCATGCCACAAAACCAGGTTCAACCCACCATTTTTTCCTTTAACAATGCCCTGTACCAAGTCAGGAATATGGCCATTGTTATATTATAGTTCGTTTCTGTGTGTAATACATTTTAACGTTGTGTCGTTTGTTTTCTCTTATTTTTGAGTGTAAATTCACATTGCGATAAGACGTGTCACGGTACTTGTCTATCCCAAATTCATGTATTCGGTTTTGATGTTATATTTGTTATTCTCGTGGGATTTTGTCTGAAGCTCGGTCCGTTTCTCTGTGTGTTACATCTTAGTGTTATGTCGTTGTTCTCCTCTTATATTTAATGCGTTTCCCTCGGTTTTAGTTTGTTACCCCGATTTTTTTTTGTCCATGGATTTATGAGTTTTGAACAGCGGTATACTACTGTTGCCTTTATTTATCCTGTCCGCGAAAAGTCTGTAATTCTTTATCTATTTTAAGCCAATAGCTGTTGCTGTATCTCAGCCGCATCCAATCAGAATATATACGTGATAAGTAATTTACTCAAGATGGCGTTACAACGCAAACATAGGAAGAAAAATGAAAAAAAAAATGTGTGGCGCTAATATGAATACGCTTCCGTATTATACTCTTTAACACTGACATTTAATGTGGAACACTAATGTTAATGACCGAACATATCGTATTTAAATTGGAACGCGGCCGGAAGCAATATTTTTAGTGCGGAACAAATGCATATATATATTCCGTGCGCATACTTTATAAATATATTTATACTTTTGTTTGTGGTCACATATGTAGAAAAAAGGAGATGTGGTATGAGTGCATCCTTGAAGTCACAATGTGTAAAAAGTCAAAGTCAAAGTGCAGCCTTCATTATCTGTAACAAAGTACAAAGGATTTCAGATAACCTTTTAAGTTGGCTGATTCCCAACAGCAAGCTTTAAAGAACACAAAAATGACTAGTGTAAAACAATTCAAACAAGAAAAGAGACGGTCTTATTTATTTAAAAAAAGAGTAACGAGAATCATTTACGAACTACACCAACAAAGGTCCGAACAATAGATTCCTGACTTAGGACACGCACGTGCAAACAAATGCACGTAATAAGTAATTACAGTAGCACCATTGTTTTTGTGCGTGTGCGCTATTTGTGTGTGTGTTTGTTATCTCTATTAAACACTTTATGTATCCCAATTGATACGATAGTCCCGTGCTTATATTTCCTATCATGATTTTCATGATAGAGGGTTGATGCTCACAAGGAAGCTATTAAACCAAGAGTTCCAAATCATCACTTCGTAAATTTTACGGACGCCATCACGAGTTGGTTGACCGTTATGGAATAACCGTTTCATAGATAATATCGGATATGTTCCTTACGTTGTAACTACAATCCCCTTCCATTTCATGAATGTGACCTACCTAATTAGACTATTTACCGGGTTTGTAATAACATGAGCAACAAGACGGGTGCCACATGTGGAGCAGGATCTACTTACCCTTCCGGAACACCTGAGATCAACCCCCAGTTTTTGGTGGGGTTCGTGTTGCTTAGTCTTTAGTTTTCTATGTTGTGTCATGTGTACTATTATTTGCTTGTTTGTCTTTTTCATTTTTAGCTATGGCGTTGTCAGTTTATTTTTCGATTTATGAGTTTGACTGTTCCTCTGGTATCTTTCGCCCCTCTTTTATGCATACATCCATACAATTAAGAATGGAAATGGAGAATGCGTCAAAGAGACAACAAACCGACCAAAGAGCTATATAAACAGCAAGCATAAGACAACAATGCGATTCAAAAGGTTTTCAACAGAGCGAGAAAACCCCATACCCGCATTCTATAGGAATGATCTCTAATTAACCTTCTCTTAGTTAAATGATCAAGATTGATAAACCTCGTAACAAATATCAAGTCAAAACCTTGGTTATAGTCGTCATATCGACTATTTTGTTGTTGTTGCTTTTTTAAGAGAATTTATGGAAGATCGCTCCATCAGATTTGATGACTACTTTTTACACCCGCTTGAACTAGTGGGCGGTTGTTTCACAGTACAGAATATCGGAAGATGGATTCTAAACGCATGTGTTTTATTTTTATTTTTTTCTGTTAGATTGCTGTCTCAGTGATAAATTCGTTACATCTTTTATTTCTAAAAAGTATCATAATTTTTGAATGGATTTCAAGCGACGTACCATTATGACAGCTTCTTTTTTCCAGAGAAAAGACAACCGAATAGGTTTCAGAAAATTAAATATACAAGTATACGTTTCAAAAAAATAAAGTGAGTAACAAATTTAAAAGGAAATTTCACTTTGCTGAATAAGCATTTGACATTTCACACACATCAACAAGGGATATGCACCTATTTTAAGTTTTATCATATTTTTGTTCACCTTATTTGTTATGGTAATTCAATGTGTCAGTTTTAATAAAGAAACGGCCGTATGGTACGCCAATTTCTAAAATTATATAATTAAAATGCCTTTATTGCGTAGTAAAACACTAATCAATTTTGACAGACAAGTGCATGGCTTGCAGAATATGAAATTTACAAACAAATATATTGGGTCGATGTAATTTTAATGTTATAAAATGACTAAGAATGTGGTACATACATCCGTTGAACTTAAAACAAATTACACTAAATGTTGCTTTCAACGCTTTGTAATTTCGAAGCGAACTCTAGAAAGTTTCTCTAACAATCCACAGTGACCCTGTCTTTTTCAAAAGATCAAAAGATTGACTTTAATTGCTCTCTTTTTCGTTTAACTATAACATGGAACAATATATTATGTCCTAGCTGTAGCCCATAAGGCTTCGACTCTTACTTCTATCGAACATCTTTCAAACGTCCGTAAAATTTTCATTTTCATTTTCAACGGCCTATATCATTATATTCGTTAATTTTGAAATACGAAACACATAAAAAAAATCTGCTCAAGAAAGCTTCAACATGAACATGTATAGGAGACGGTATGTAAAAACGTGAAGACACCACAGTACAAACAGTGACAGATGGGATTGATATATAAGTGTATAATGTTCAGTGGCAAATATTGCATACAAAATAGAACAAAACCTGATAGAAAGATATAGAAAATGTGGAATAATAGTCAAATTGCCGACTCACGGGATTCTCAATTTAGTTAAACACACCCGTAGAAGTAGATAGCTGTCAATGATCGAGACAATTATCAAGCAGAGATCAAATGATATGAATTTAAAACAACTATAGGTTACCATACGACCTTCTACGAAGAGCAATAAAAAAAACAATGAAAACAAACTGATGCACGATAAAGCCTCGCGAAAAATTAAGCCGGCTTAGTTTAAAGTGATTATGAAATTTTCTACCCCCCCCCCCCCCCCCCTAAAAAAAAATCACCGAATATCAAATGGTCGTCCTAAAAAAAATTGCTATGTCTGAGGCTGTCACTGAACATAATTATACACCCCTTACCATAGAGTCAGAATTTAAGTCGTGTATATTTCTATATAATTTGTCTAAAAAAAAATATACAACACTGAAAAATATTATTATTTCAATTATGAAATCCAAAGAGGGATGTTTTTTATATGCATTTAGTGTTCCATAGAAATGCGCTACGTTAGGGGGAGGGGGGGTCGATACACATAGTGTGTCCCTATTACCCATCCTTCTTTTATTTTTCCTCCTTGTTGTCCTCTATACTAGTTCATATCCCATCTTTTTACAATCTACTTTTTGTAACCCCCTATATCCCACTTAAAGATCTTCCAAAGAGCGTGTAAATCCCTTCAATTGAGTTCTCGGGCTACTTAATTGCAAGTTTCATTTTCTGAGTATAATTAAATTCTATTGGGTTGGCATGACTTTGTAAAGCCCCCGTTCTTTAAAGGCCTTTCTCAATTACTCTTCTGTGATACTTTTTATACGGCTATTTTTTCGAATTGTAGTTATCTGATGAATTACCCTTTAATTCCCCTTTCCCTAATGATTTCAATTATTTTTGAATCACTTTTATAAAATTAAATCTTTCTTATAAGTTCATACTATCGTATTTGAATATCAAATTCTAAAAACTGGATAAAGTGCAAGAAAATCGGTACCGTTAATTTTATTATCACGAATTCTGATTTCAACATCAGTGATCAGATTACACGCGACCTCTGGTGCTTCTCAAGATAATATTGCACGCACTTCCACACGCACATAAAATGGCATGTGCACGTACTTAAATAGCCGGACAGATAGTCCTCACACTCTTCGTACGGCTATAGCCGTACAAATAGCCACTCTTGGCCACGGAGGATTTTTCAAATATGAAAGTAATTGTGCAATTAAATTCATTTTTAGAAAGCTAAAGATTAATTTAGCCTTCAAAGTGTGTTTATAAGAACATCAAGATTATTTTTCACCCGTTTTATGGGTTATTTTCTGTTTGAATGTCCGTATTTTCCGTAGGCTCAGAAATTATTTTAGTGAAAAATATGAAGATGGGTATAATTGCAACGAGACAACTCTCCACAAGACACCAAAAATGACACAGAAATTAACATCTAGTATAGGTCACCATAGGAAGAAGGACCCGTATGTACTGCTAAGGAACGGCCACGAAATTGGAGCGCCCGAAAAATAGAATATTACGTTGGATTTTGGTAGTGATTCTGAATGAATTAGTTGAGAGGTATTTAATATTATGATTGTTCGTGTAAAGGCATTTCAAATTTATCAAAAAAATAAAGGTAAACGTGAAGAATTTGAAATTCTTCTCTGAGCGAGATCTTCAATTTGACGACGCTAACGTTGCAACTCACCAATAGTATCCTATTGTTCTAAAGATGTGTCTCAATATGGCGCCTTAGAAACGGTACCTCAATATAGATTTATATATATACTTGCTGTTTACCTGAATTTGAGACTTTTTCATAAAAAAAAAAATATGTCTCAATACTGTTTTAACACCAAAACTGCTACGATTCTTGACAGTTTATTACAAGTTGTGCAAGATCTCCAGCATCGATTTGTCTTTGAACAGCAAATGGAGAAGATAACTGTTATGCCATCCACGGTTTTACTCGTCGAAAAAGTTAAATATGTTGAAAAGCACCTCGAATGTGCAATGAATAGAAGCAATGAAATTGAGGGGAGCGTTGAAAACATTGGTCGTGTAATGCACAAAGAAGTAGATCGATGTAAAGACAACATTTCAAACATAAGGGACGACATCAAAAGTTCAATGTAGGATAAACAAGTGAAACTGCGAGCTACTGCTCACTGATGATACCCCGCCGCAAGTGGATAATATTAATAGTGTAAAAATATGCAAGTGTTCGGTAAACAGGAAGTTGTCGAGTGATATGAATCTGAAAACGCATCACACGGTATAGCTGACTTATATAAATCCTGAAACCAAATTTCAGAAATCCTTGTATTGTAGTTCCTGAGAAAAATGTGACGAAAATTTTCAACTTGGCTATCATGTGTAAAATCATACAAGTGTTCGGTAAACAGGAAGTTGTCAAGTGATCAATCTGAAAACGCATCACACGGTATAGCTGACTTAGATAAACCCTGAAACCAAATTTCAGAAATCCTTGTATTGTAGTTCCTGAGAAAAATGCGACGAAAAATATTCATGGGACGGACTGACTGACTGACGGACTGACGGAAGGACAGACAGAGGTAAACAGTATACCCCCCCCCTTTTTTTAAAGCGGGGGTATAAAAACTTAATTCACATAGTTTTTTCACTGACCCCCACACCCCCCTCTTAACTTAATTAGGGAAAAATTGATTTACCAATAGGGATATATAGGGACATATGTAAAAATCGATTTTAGATATAAAAAACTTGCAGAATTTTGACACCCAAATGAAAGTTGTTTTAATCTAGCACAAGATAAATGTTGCCACTCCAGACAGGAACTACACTGTTACTCTAGCTTCCTTTGAATCTGCATCATGTGTGCATAGGGTTCTTTTATTTCTCTTTATTTATAAACGCTCTTAATAGCTTCCCATACATCTTTTTTAATTAAATCAATATTTACAATTGAGTCCAAACAAGAGACAGTTAAAAGTTCAGGTCTTGCTTCAACTTGTTCCTCGGTTATTAAAATGTTGTTATTAGCAGCATGTTTTGCTAAATAGATTCCAACAAACCGTCTAATAAAAAAAATCTTTTTTATTCAGTGCCGGTCAAATAGCAAATTTGCTATTTAGCCGGTGCCGGTCAAATAGCCACTGCCAAACAATAAAGAACGCAGACGATTCTGGAAGAAATACCCAACAATTAACAGTGTTTTAAACATGAAACCAAGTTATTCTACTTTAAAGAGAAAAGGGAACATTATTTCTTTAAATTATTGCTTTGCTATTAATCATTTTTAAGGCAATCTGGTACATGTTTAAATGTTTTTATGAAAACCTCTTGTTTCACCATCGCTGTGACAGAGGGTTACTTTGTTGTTATTGTTTTCTGTTATAACATTGTATCCACAAAGGTTTTTGGAATAAACTTACTTTCTGCATACGGCAAAAAAATTGAGAATGGAAATGGGGACATTGGGGCAAAGATTCAACAACCTGACCATAGAGAGAAAATAGCCAAAGCCCACCAATGGGTCAACTCAGCGAAAAATTTCGAAACAGGATGCGGGCTTCAACTGGCTCTAAATAAAAATGTGTACTGGTTCTTTGAAAATGGACGTAATCTAAACTCCAAAACATATAAATGAACAAAGATATAAAAAAAAAAAAAGCATACAAGACTAACAAGAGTCAGAGGCTCCTGACCTGGGACTGGCACAAAATGCGGCGGGCCCAAATGTTTACAAACACTATTTTTTCACACGATCCTTTTGACGCAATTTTACAAAAATAAAATTTGTAAGGGTTCCGCGGAACCCAGTGTCTCGCCTACGTTTGCTGTAAATCGCAGGCTCAACAAAAATGAGGAAAAAACTCAATAAAAATATTCCTCTTGATACAATCTTCTGATTGTAAGAAGCTTCTGTCCAAGTTTGGTTAAAATCCAGGATAGTTTATGAATCTAATAAATGTTTTAAAAACAACTGCAGACTGTACATGTTTGTATGGTTAACTGGAAGAAAATCTAAGTCCATTTAAAAGTAAAATACAGAAAAAATGGTTTTATTTTTTTACAAAATTTACTTCTGGATACTATTTTATGATCATAGTTAAGCTTCTGTCCAAGTTTGGTACAAACCCAGGATAGTTTAAGAAAGTTATTAAAATTTTAAAAACGTTAACCACAGGGTGAATGTAATATTTCCCCGCAGATAAACTAAGTCCATTTAAAAGTAAAATATGGAAAAAATGGATTTATTTTTTTACAAAATTTACTTCTGGATACTATCTTATGATCATAAACAAGCTAATCTGTTCAAGTTTGGTACAAACCCAGGATAGTTTAAGAAAGTTATTAAAATTCTGAAAACTTTAACCACAGAGTGAATGTAATGTTTCCCTGTAGAAAAACTAGGTCCATTTATAAGTAATATTCGGAAAAAATGGAATTTTATTTTTACAAAATTTACTTCTGGATACTATCTTATAATCATAAACAAGCTTCTGTCCAAGTTTGGTAACAATCCAGTATAGTTTAAGAAAGTTATTAAAATTTCAAAAACTTTAACCACAGAGTGAATATTTGTTGACGCCGCCGACGACACCGACGACGACGGAATGTAGGATCGCTTAGTCTCGCTTTTTCGACTTAAGTCGAAGGCTCGACAAAAATGAGACAAACGACAAATATTTTTTTATTGGATCTCTTGATAGATATATATGTAAACAGTTTCAGACAAGGTATCACTCCAAAGTATTGAAAGTCTACTTTTGACCAAATTTGGGGGTATATATCACATCTTTACCTCCATTTTTGCAATATATTTTATCAAAAACATGTAGGTTGTTACCGTGGATACGCTAAAAAGAAATTGTCTTTAACCAACCAACTTCTGGATATCAAATCTATGAAAAATACTTAAGAGACCCAAATATATGCACATATATGAAATAAACAGTAAGTAATGTCACTGCTGCTGGAGATTTATTTCCCCGAGGGTATCACCAGCCCAGTAGTCAGCACTTTTATATAAAAAAGAAGATGTGGTATGATTGCCAATGAGACAACTTTTGTCTTTTTAACTTTTTTGGATTCGAGCGTCACTGATGAGTCTTTTGTAGACGAAACGCGCGTCTGGCGTATGTACAAAATTTAGTCCTGGTATCTATTATGAGTTTATTTATATAAATTTCTATCTAACATAAGTACCAATCTGGTGACGAATCTCAGTTGGTGGTGTCATTTTCAAGAAAAGAGCAGTGAAAACTACCATAACATATCAACGTCCACTCAGAGGAAGTTTTTATAACCATGGGGATCTTCTTTGTTGATCTCCTTCAAGTATCTCACTCTGCCCATACAGTTGTCGCCGTGTCAGCCACTGTCTCACCTAGATTTCTTGGCTCACGTTGCTGTCTACGCCTTCTTTTTCGTCTTCTACGCTCCCTTTAAGTTCCGTCACAGCTATGAATCTTGCCTTGCCAACAAATCCATTTAGATTATTAAGACGTACATATATATATATATATTCATGTGCTCTACGAGTTATATGTTTTAGTCTAGTAGTACCTATTGTAAGAACCGGTTTGAATTTCGCGGGTATAGTATATAAGAAAAGGATCTCGTTTTCTTTTCAGTTATCGAGGTTAGGCGGTGACCACATTGCTTACTACAGTGTAAACATATTTACAGTTGTGTATAATTGTAATGAAAATCAAAGATCAATTTGACGTGTACTAATAATAATATTTAAAATTGAGAATGGAAATGGAGAATGTGTCAACGAGACAACAACCCGACCAAAGAGCAGACATAAACCGAAGGCCACCAATGGGTCTCCAATGCAGCGAGAAACTCCCGCAACCGGATGCGTGCTTCAGCTGGCCTCTTTGCAATAAACTGCTTCGCTGAGCGCAGCTGGATACGCCCGCAGAGGTCTAACCCTGAACAGTTGAGTCAAAAATGGACACAATATTCCTCTCAATATTCAAGCTTGATACAGGTCTGAATTTGGATTGTAAAAATTATATATTTGACATATTATAGGGTTTTGAATAAATGAATAAAAAGAACTTGAAATTGGTTATATGAATTGAATTTATATTCAATTAAAGATTTCTTGCTGTTATGCAATACACTGTGCTGTTGCGCAATACTTAGTAAATCTGTTGTCAGACTATAAACAAATAAAGTTCAATTAATTCTCAAAGTCATATTAGAAATTTATGAAAATCAAAAGGGAGCTTACATCAATAGATATAAACAATTCACCAAACTTTCATGAGAATTGCTGACAGCATTTTTGAGTTATTGGCCGAAAACTGGAAAATCACCCCTTTTTCATGAATAAAACCCCACAATTCAGAAATGTAAAATGTAAATTTATAAAATTCTAAAGGGAGCTTACACCAATAGATATAAACAATTCACAAAAGTTTCATAAGAACTGCTGAAAGCTTTTTTGAGTTTTTGTCCGAAAACTGGAAAATCTCCCTTTTTTATGAATAAAACACTGTATCTCGGAAATGTAAAATCTAAAATTAATAAAAATCAAAATGGAGCTCATGTCAATAGATATACACAATTCACAATTTATTGCAAGTTGGTGAAAGCATTCTTGAGTTATTGTCCGAAAACTGGAAAATTCCCCTTTTTTTAATGAATAAAACCCCATTACTCGGAAAAGTAAAATCTAAAATTTATAAAAAACGAAAGGGAGCTAACGTCAATAGATATAAACAATTCACCAAAGTTTAATGCAAATTGGTTAGAGCGTTTTTTGAGTTAATGTCCGACATGTTGACGACGGACGGAAAACGGTATACCATAATACGTCCCTTAAATGTACGTATAAAAATGAATAAAATATATGAGAAGAACATAACCCGTTTCATGCCAACAACTGATTTTAGAATACATGTGTTTATTTCTGATGCAAAGATCCTATAAGTGAATCAATATTAAAGCCAAATTATGCAATCTTTAATGACCTGACAACAGTATCATAAATATATCCCTTCTTAATAAGTCTGTTTAAAGGTTTTGTTAGCTTTTGAGGTAAATGTTGACACTTTTGTGCTTTGTAAAGAATATTACCATAAAAATTGGATGTGAAATACCGGAATGTGCTAGTATAAGAAGTCTGCGTGTTAAATTATATTTACGAATGATGTCCTTGTACCGATGATAAAATTTAGTAAATGTTTTGACTAGTTTGTGATATTGAAAACCCTTGTGTAATAATTTTTCAGTAATAAACAAATTTCTCTGTCTAGAGATTTTTAGATATTCTGTCTGCAGTGTATTTAGTGTACGTTATTTCATGCGGCATATGTAGTGAATCCAATGTTTTTGTGGACAGTGAAAATGATGCTTGAATTAGCTTGTATAATGTTTAATTAAATTACATAGTCACCATGCTGGACAATTTCAGATATGTGATTCTTATTTTATATTAAGAATGATAAGAGTATACAGTTTGGGTTTGAAGTACCGGTAGGTTTCAGAAATTAATTAGCGATGTGCACATATATTCTTACAGTTCGTTTGAACAAGTGAATTAGAACATAATTAAATTTCTGATTTTACTCAGACCTTCTGTGAACTACTGAATATAACCAAATAATGGATATAATGCCCCTGCTTACATAACATTAGAAAGGAGGGTCATTACTCAAGAACGATAAAAGTGATGCAATCAAAAAAAGAATTTTCCAAGTCAAAGGACCATAACTCTGCACGAAATCATCAGACCTGAACAAAATTCGAACTTGATCTGTAACTTGTCATAATAAAACTGTATACCAAAAAAAAACAAATCAATATTTTGAAGAATGACAAAAAAAAGTGCGGAAAACTGATTATTTTAGTGCATTTTCTAAGTCAAAGGACCATAACTCTGCACAAAATCATCAGACCGGAACAAAATTCGAACTTGGTCTGTAACTTGTCATGATAAAACTATATACCAAATATCAAATCAATATCTTCAAGCGTTTTACCCCTATGTTCTATTTTTAGCCATGGTGGCCATGTTTCTTGATGAAAATGAATAATAAAATGCTCCGCAGGGCGCAGCTTGATACGACCGCAGAGGTCGAACCCTGAACAGTTGGGGCAAGTATGGACACAACATTCAAGCTACATACAGCTTTGCATTTGGATTGTGATTAAATATTTGACACAGCATAGGTTTCTGACACAGAATGAATGTGGTCTAAGAACTTAAAAATTTTAAATTGGACATTCACCTATTATGGTCCAATATCCAAAATCTAAATACATGGTTAGATTCAGCATATCAAAGAACCCCAAGAATTCAATTTTTGATGAAATCAAACAAAGTTTAATTTTGGACCCTTTTGACCTCAATGTGGACAAAGTTGATAACGGGGCCCAAAAATCAAAAATCTAAATACATGGTTAGATTCAGCATATCAAAGAACCCCATATATTCAATTTTTGTTGAAATCAAACAAAGTTTAATTTTGGACCCCGATTTGGACCAACTTGAAAACTGGGCCCATAATCAAAAATCTAAATACATGTTTAGATTCAGCATATCAAAGAACCCTAAGAATTCAATTTCTGTTAAAATCAAACTAAGTTTAATTTTGGACCCTTTGGACCTTAATGTAGACCAATTTGAAAACGGAACCAAAAATTAAGAATCTAAATACACGGTTAGATTCGGCATATCAAAGAACCCCAATAATTCAATTTTTGATGAAATCAAACAAAGTTTAATTTTGGACCCTTTGGACCTCAATGTGGACCAATTTAAAAACGGGGCCCAAAATCCAAAAACTAAATACACGGTTAGATTCAGCATATTAAAGAACCCCAAGAATTCAAGAATAAAACCCCATTGAAATTGGTCAAGAAATAAGCAATTTATACGAAGTATCTTCTTTTGCACAATACTGTGCAATTAAATATTTCTTGCTATTGCGCAATACTGTACAATTGACAATTTCTTGCTATTGCGCAATATTGTGCTATTGGATATTTCTTGCTATTGCGCAATACTGTGCAATTGAAGATTTCTTGCTATTGCACAATACTGTGCAATTGAAGATTTCTTGCTATTGTGCAATACTGTGCAATTGAAAATTTCTTGCTATTGCACAATACTTATTATATAATAATTTACACATCCTGTTTGGTGTGTATCTCCTACCATATCATTATTATTTGCTTTTAAATATAAATCAGAAATAACCAGCTTAAAATGGAAAATTTTAAAAGAAAAAAAAAAGGAAAAAAATAAAAAAAAAGGAAAAAAAAAAAAAATCCCCCCCAAATTTTTTGAACCCCCCTTATGATTCATCACCCCCAAACTCAATCCCAGCCTTCCCTTTGTGGTATGGTACCTTGCAGTACAATTTCAGAGAGATCCATACACTTGAACTGGAAACTAGAAAAATGTGTTTTTTTGGCCCCTTTTTGTCCCAAATTCCTAAACAATTAGGGCAATTACCCCCAAAACTCAAACCCAGCTTTCCCTTTGTGATATGGAACCTTATAGTACAATATCAGAAAGATCCATACACTTACACACAAGTTATTGTCCTGAAACTAGAAAAATGCTTGTTTTTTGCCCCTTTTTGGCCCCTAATTCCTAAAATATTGAGGCAATTACCCCCATCATCAATCCCAGCCTTCCCTTTGTGGTATGGTACCTTGCAGTACAATTTCAGAGAGATCCATACACTTGAAAACAAGTTATTGTCTGGAAACTAGAAAAATGTGTTTTTTGGCCCCTTTTTGGGCCCCAATTCCTAAACGTTTCAGCAATTACCCCCAAACTCAATTCCAACTTTTCCTTTGTGATATGGAACCTTGTAGTACAATTTCAGAAAGATCCATGCACTTACACACAAGTTATTGTCATGAAACTAGAAAAATGCTTGTTTTTTTGCCCCTTTTTTTGCCCCTAACTCCTAATATTTTGAGGCAATTACCCCCAAAATCAATCCCAGCATTCCTTTTGTGATATGGAACCTTGTGGTACAATGTCAGAGAGATCCATACACTAACACACAAGTTATGTCTGGAAGTAACAAAAATGCTAATTTTTGGCCCCTTTTTGGCCCCTAATTCCTTTACTGTTGGTACCATAACCCCCAAAATCAATCCCAACCTTCCTTTTGTGGTATTGAACCTTGTGGTAAAATTTCATGGAGATCCATTCACTTAAACTAAAGTTAGAGTGCGAAAACCAATGTGTCTTCGGACGACGCCGGCGACGACGACGCCGCCAACGTAATACCAATATACGACCACAAAAATTTTTTTGCGGTCGTATAAAAATCACAAAATTTATACTAGATACCCTAAGGATCATTTTTCTTGGGTTTGGTTGAAATTAGTTCAGCAGTTTCAGAGAAGAAGATCTTTGAAAAAGTTTACAACAGACAACGACAGATGCCAAGTGATGGCAAAAGCTTACATGTCCTTTTAGGCCAGGTGAACTAAAAAGTGAAATCAGAACTTTTAATTTTCTCAACTTGTCAATTTTGTAAACCACTGTAAAGACATTTTCGGGTTCTGATTTGTATTTTTGAAGCTAATGTCCCTACATGCTTATGTAAAATACATAAAAAAAGTCTATCAAGCAAATAAAACAAGTGAAACTGCGAGCTACTGCTCACTGATGATACCCCCGCCGCAAGTGGATAATATTAATAGTGTAAAAATATGCAAGTGTTCGGTAAACAGGAAGTTGTCGAGTGATGAATCTGAAAACACATCACACGGTAAAGCTGACTTATATAAATCCTGAAACCAAATTTCAGAAATCCTTGTATTGTAGTTCCTGAGAAAAATGTGACGAAAATTTTCAACTTGGCTATCATGTGTAAAATCATACAAGTGTTCGGTAAACAGGAAGTTGTCAAGTGATCAATCTGAAAACGCATCACACGGTATAGCTGACTTAGATAAACCCTGAAACCAAATTTCAGAAATCCTTGTATTGTAGTTCCTGAGAAAAATGCGACGAAAAATATTCATGGGACGGACGGACTGACTGACGGACTGACGGAAGGACAGACAGAGGTAAAACAGTATACCCCCCCTTTTTTAAAGCGGGGTATAAATATTTGAATGCAACTGAAATAAGTTAATAAGATATGGAGGAACTGTGAGTGTCCTTACTGCAATACTCCTTTGTAATGAAATTGAGTCTACTTATATCATTATGATCATGTTATTAATGATTTTATTATATCAAATTTCATATATTCATATATATATAAATATATGCCAATAAATTACATGTACATTGAGATAACATTATTGTTTAAAAACTTCAGAGTAGAAAAATAATGCAATGGACTGACATGGATTGATACTTGATAAGTAAAATAAAAATTATATATAAATACAATGTTTGACGACAGAATCAACATTAAAAAAATTCCAACAAATATTATCAAATAAAAGCTGAAATACAATGAAATAATAAAATCATTGTTTTAAACATAGTCGTTAAAAACAGGTTCAATATAAATTATAACAGTGTGTATACACCTTTTGTTTATGTATTTACATGTGATTAAATTCATGAAATTTTTTAATTTAAACTATACAACATACTACCATTTTTCAAACTTAAAGAAGTCTGTAATATTTAATAAGGTACAAAATAAATCCAGAAATTCACATGTTGATGGAAATGACATCAATGATTATTTACAACTGGCACCATTTTGTCATCAATATATGAATTCAGTGTATGTAATTGTGTACTCTTCATGAACAAAATTATTTTGATTTTCTAAACTACATCTACTGAAAATCTACCTCAATTTGGCAAAAATCTTGCTTTGAAAAGATTTTATAAAATATCACCATAGAATGTTGAATGATCAGATTTGGAAAATAAAAGGCTATGTAATATGTGTCCTTTTTTAAGAACAAGAGTGCACACGCTGAAATGTCTCGCCTTCTTTACTAATCATTGATATTATGTTGATAGTCCTAAATATAAAGCTTTATTACAACTGTCACATAAACTTAACATTAACCAAGTAAACTAAACATTGACCAATGAACCATGAAAATGAGGTCAAGGTCAGATGAACCATGCTAGGCAGGCATGTACAGCTAACAATTCTTCCATACAACAAATAGAGTTGACCTATTGCTTATAGTTTTAAGAAAAACAGACAAAAACACAAAAACTTAACACTGAGCAATGAACCTTGAAAATGAGGTCAAGGTCAAAAACCTGCGTGACTGCTAAATAGATCATAAAATATTTCCATACACCAAATATAGTAGACCTATGGCATATAGTATAAGAAAAACAGACCAAAACACAAAAACTTAACTATAACCACTGAACCATGAAAATGAGGTCAAGGTCAAGTGAAAACTGTCTGACGGGCATGAGGACCTTGCAAGGTACGCACATACCAAATATAGTTGAACTATTGCACATAGTATTAGAAAAAAAGACCAAAACTCAAAAACTTAACTTTGACCACTGAACCATGAAAATAAGGTCAAGGTCAGATGACACCTGCCCGCTAGACATGTACACCTTACAATCATTCCATACACCAAATATAGTAGACCTATGGCATACAGTATAAGAAAAACAGACCAAAACACAAAAACTTAACTATAACCACTGAACCATGAAAATGAGGTCAAGGTCAGATGACACCTGCCAGTTGGACATGTACACCTTACAGTCCTTCCATACACCGAATATACTAGACCTATTGCTTATAGTATCTGAGATATGGACTTGACCACCAAAACTTAACCTTGTTCACTGATCCATGAAATGAGGTCGAGGTCAAGTGAAAACTGTCTGACGGGCATGAGGACCTTGCAAGGTACGCACATACCAAATATAGTTATCTTATTACTTATAATAAGAGAGAATCTAACATTACAAAAAATCTTAACTTTTTTTTCAAGTAGTTACTGAACCATGAAAATGAGGTCAAGGACATTGGACATGTGACTGACGGAAACTTCGTAACATGAGGCATCCATATACAAAGTATGAAGCATCCAGACCTTCCACCTTCTAAAATATAAAGCTTTTAAGAAGTTAGCTAACGCCGCCGCCGCCGGATCGCTATCCCTATGTCGAGCTTTCTGCGACAAAAGTCGCAGGCTCGACAAAAAAGTAGTATGAGAGTCATCATGAAGAGAAAATCAAAGGATAATAAAATACATTTTTTAAAAGAAGTCACTGAACAATGAAAATGAGGAAAAAAACAATGGGCATATATGCCAGATGGAGATTTAGACCATAACTTGCATAAGACATCTGTATACCAAGCTCCTATTCCTTCTGAAATACAAAGCTTTATTACAAGGAGCTAACATCACTTCTACCAAATTTTCATCCCAATGTATTGCATTGGCAGAACAAACATAAATCATTTATTATTATAGAAAATATGTAAGTGTTATGCAAAATTACAAGCTAACAACTTCGACATGTGGTTTCCTGAAGATGAACCAGGCTTAGTGAAAACACAATATTTTATAAGAATTTTTACCCTAAAAAAATCAGACCTACTTACCAGGGTATACTATAATTTTTAGGAGAGTTTGTTTGGCTTTTCTTCATATGAAAGAGATAGACTTATAACTTTAAAGAACCTTTAGTGAGCCAGCTCACATACCCCATGCCCAAGATAAAGAGGAAAAGCTAATATTGACCTGATGGCAGTTTTTTTCTTCTTTGCATTAAAATATGATTTTGGTTTATAATTTCAGACAGTAATATTGTGTTACACAATTCCATATTTATTAACTTTGACCTTGGTGACTTACAAATCAATAGGGATCTTCCTCTTATTGTATGTGACCATATATCCAAGTTAGGTTGCAATCCCATATACCGGTATATGAAGCATCCTGAAACTTCTTTTCTGCACAAATTTCAGAATTTCTGTAGTAACTATGACCTTGACTTTAGACATAGTAACCTCAAAATCAACAGAGACCTTACTCTCATTATATGCGACCATATATCAAAGTATGGTTGCAATCAGGCCTGGGGCCATTACATTGCAATGTAAAAAGAAATTGATAAATATTAGCAGGGTATATGTACATATATATATATAGTGTTAGAGCATAGATTTCAAATACTGGTTAATCAACATGTCCATTGCACTTTATCATCATAAGTGTTTCAAACGTGCTGTCATTAAGAGAACAGCGATCAGGTCTGTACACCTTTCTAGCATTACTAAAAAGCCTTTCTAAAGGAGTTGATGTGGAGGAAATGGCTAAATACTTGATAGATGTATTAGCCAAAGAAGAAAGGTGCACTGAATTTGACATCAAGTATTCCAGTGGATTGATTGACATTTCTTTACATGGCTCAGACAAGTAAATGTCAACATCATGTACTGCACCAGACCTGTGTCTTCTCTATGATGGAGTAGTAGGAGGCATGAAACTGAAAAAGTCACTTTCAAGTTTCTTAGGTGGTGGTGAAAAATAAATAAATTATCATATAATTTCGTTTCTAACATTGCTCACTTAATTATTAAGACATCATAAAGGGATTTCAAAGGAATATAATAAATGTGTCATTAAAAGATTATCTTGTTAAATGCCTAAGGGCTCAGGACAAACATAAGTTGAGAAGATTTGATTACAATAAAAACAATTTGATATTAATCAGGATACAAATTACAGTTTGGTGTAAAAATGTCGATTGACATATTCAATCTTTCATTGAAATACCTGTAAGGTGTGTATGGAATAATGAAATTTCATCTCCATATTTTTTCTATTCATCAATATAATTTTGTTTTATAATTTTTTTAGAAGATTTTTCATGGACTACCAAAATATTCCTAATATCATTTATACAAATATCAGAAACAAAGATCAAGACTTGATAATTTTCACCCCCCCCCCCCCCCCCCCCCCCCCCCCCTTTGCCAATTAAAGAAGTTTTTATATTTCTTACCTTTATCTGTGTTTTAAAGTTTGATGCAATTTATTTAATACAGTAATTAACTGTGACAATAATTTTATTCAATACTTTCTTTTGTTTTTGTTAATATTTTATTTATTTTATTTTTATTTTACAATATTCTGCAATTTTATTTATTTAACCAATTTGTAATGAAAAGTAATGTACAGTAATGGAGGCATTACATTGATTTTTAACAAAAGTAATCATTACATTACAATACATGTAATTGTAATGCAGAAAATGTGCATTACAAATTACTTTACATTACATAAAAAAAAAATGTAATATTACAAGCATTACAATTACAAATTGCCAAATGACGATACTGAATGACGGACAGCACAAACATTATATACCCCTGCTACTTTGTTGTATGGGATCTAAAAAAAAATTATAGATGACTTAAACTATCTACAAGGGCTACAGGAATAACTTCTGTAGCCAGAAATATGACACTTGGCAGGGTGGTTTTAATGTGTTATGCAACAATTAACCAACTTTTATAACGTTATCACATTTAAAAAAAAATCAAGTTTATCATTTTTTTTCTAATATCAACATTCTCCCCCTGAAAAATTCCATTCTGTCAATTTAAATGAATTCTAACACCATTTAACTATCAGTATATGAAGACAGAAATAAAGATTGCTTTGATGAGTCATTTTCTTTAGCATATATATGTTTAACGGAAAATCTAAATAATTATTAAAACCACTTTTTGAAAATGAGAAAGTCATGAAATTTTCTGTAATAAACAGTTCAAAAGAAACAAATCTTTTGTAACACAATCCATCTTAATAGAACACATTTTTAACTCTTTTTTGGGACGAAAATCAAATTTCACAAATTATGTTTTATACCTTTTGACATGTGTTGGAATTATCAACTTCATAAAACTTTTTAATGAGTAAAAATGAGTTGTCAATGATCAGACAAAAAGATGTTTCTCTGTGCCACTTTTAATACCAAGGCTGCTACAGAAGATTTTCAGACAGGAGTTTTTAATATTTTTGTAATGGAAAGTACAAATTGGTCATGTTGGTGGTCCTTAACTTTTTTTGCTGAAAATATAATATGGATGTAAATATAAAAATATGGAGATGTGGTATGATTGCCAATGATATATAAAAAAGAAGATGTGGTATGATTGCCAATGAGACAACTTTCCACAAAAGACCAAAATGACACAGACATTAACAACTATAGGTCACCGTACGGCCTTCAACAATGAGCAAAGCCCATACCGCATAGTCAGCTATAAAAGGCCCCGATAAGACAATGTAAAACAATTCAAACAAGAAAACTAACGGCCTTATTTATGTAAAAATAATGAACGAAAAACAAATATATAACACATAAACAAACGACAACCACTGAATTACAGGCTCCTGATTTGGGACAGGCACATACATAAATAATGTGGTGGTGTTAAACATGTTAGACAACTATCCACCAGAGTTCAAATGAAATAAAATTGAGAATGGAAATGGGGAATGTGTCAAAGAGACAACAACCTGACCATAGAAAAAAACAACAGCAGAAGGTCACCAACAGGTCTTCAATGTAGCGAGAAATTCCAGCACCCGGAGGCGTCCTTCAGCTGCCCCCTAAACAAAATATTTACTAGTTCAGTAATAATGAACGCCATACATGTAAGCAATTATACCATAAATGTAGATTTGTCATTTTTCTTCATCATTACTGCATGTACTGGGTAGAGACTTTTGTTTTAATGGAACACTAGGAACATCCAATTCCAATTCCATCTCCTTTAATGGGAGAAATTTTTTTTGCATAGAAATTGTTTTTTCAATCAAATGTAAGCGTTTTGGAGCAATACGACCTAAAAAATCACATGTTCCTTTTAAACTTTTAATCTCATCTACTAAAAGTTTAGGCTTTAAGGTAAAATGATTCAATGTCATCCAAATTTTTAAAATGTTTGATAAATTTAATGTTTCACCCTCTGCACTAAATTTATTCTTATTCCAAATAGGAATAGGATCTCCTTTATTTCTTAACAGGATGTCATTCTGTGTATCATACATATAAATATCAAAGTAATCAGAACTTGCAACAATAGTAGGAATTAAAAAAGCTTGAGGAAGTGTTTTGCCTTTTTCTCTCTGACGTACCCTCTGGTACATTGAATAAGTAATTGTCTGTGCAACAACTTGCTCAATTTTTTCCTTTTTTCGTAATGTTGATGATTTCAAATCAATTTCAATTATCTGATTTTCTGCTTGGTCTACATCGAACTCTCTGTCATCTGCACTGCAGTCTTCTGCATATATAATATTACAGCCACCTCCTGCCATAGTGAACAACATGATGTCTGGTCTTCCATACCATAAATATTCACTCCCTTAAATAACATAAACAATGAATTAGAATGATTAGAATTTAAATAATCAATTCTAATCTTGGCAGCTGTGCGGAAAAATTCAAATTTAAAAGTGGCAGAAGAATTACATTTCGCTTTCTTTAGTAAACAAGAGGCTCTCAAGAGCCTGAATCGCTCACCTGAATTTTTTTGCTCAATTCATTCATCAATCATGATTTATATATTTGCTTTTTAATGTATATCGGGTGTTTGCTTAAAAATGCCACTTAAAAATTCTTTGTTTTGGTCATATTTGCTTCAAAATTAAAAAAAAATATTTGTCTGCAATCTCACTGCAGATACATGTAGATTTTAAATTGTTGATCATATTTATTCTGTAAGTTTTGTCCTTGGTGCTTAAGAGATGAAATATAAAAACTGCATTTTACTACTATGTTCTTTCTTGGCAATACATGCAATAGCAGCCATGTTTTACAATGCATTATATTCAAGATATAATTTCTAAGCTAAATACTGAATAGAAATTCAAGGTATAATTTCAAACAAGAGTGGACATGGATAGTATCTGTAAGCATTCTGAGATTATTGCATAGAAATGTGAGTCAATTCACTCAAGGATCCCACATCTCATAATTAGTTCAATTATTTCTCTTGAAATATTTCAGACCAGGATTTTTAATTATGCAAATCAGCAGGTTGTGTACTATATGTGGAGTTTCATCAATATCAATTGAGCTGTTAAGGAGTTGTGCTTCTGAGAACTGTTGCCACATGTTGTAATAAACTAAGTGCATGCAAGTTCAAATATCTCCCTAGAAATACTTTGGACCAGGATTATTCTCCTTTATGGACATGTACATACTCAGGTTTTGTACTGCAACTGTATTAAGTTTCATTTGTATCTGTCAATACATTAAGGAGGAGTTTCACTTACAAGAAATATGGACAAAGGGACAGACAGGGTAATTCCTACATTGTATATATAATTCTTAAAAATGTGTTTTTTGAGGTATAATTATTTTTGCCATTTCATTTCTGAGGGTGATTTTTAAAATTTTTCTGCTGTCCAATAATTGATCCTAGAAAAAAAACTGTAGATATCAATTGTTTTAATTGATCTGCATAAATCAAGTTGTTACATGTAGTTGTGTAACTTGAATGCAACTCTTTGGCTGACAACTATCTCTATAGTACCGAAAAAAAGACCAAATCAGAGAAGTTTAACATCAACCAATGAACCATGAAAAATAAGGTCAAGGTCAGATGAAACCTGCCAGACAAATATACACCTTAAAATCATTCCATGAACCAAATATAGTTCCGGATACCTTATAGTACATTTTTTGTATCTAAAAAACAGACCAAACAATAAAAAATGTGCTTCGCCGAGCGCGGCCCGATATGACTGCAGAGGTCCAACCCTGAATAGTTGGGGCAAAAATGGACACAATATTCAAGCTTGATACAGGTCTGAATTTGGATTGTAACTACATATTTGACACATTATAGGTTTCTGATACAGATTAGTCAAAGAACTTGAAATTGTTTATATGATTTGAATTTACATTCAATTGAAGATTTCTTGCTGTTGTGCAATACTTAGTAAAATCTGTTTTCAGACTATATACATGTACAAAGAATTAGCAAAATAAATTGTGACCCCCAATTTTTTAAATCTTCGGAAAAAAATTGACCCCTCCAAAAAGAATAATTTTTAAATAAATATATTCTTGTTGTAAAATGTGATACAATTAAAGAGACATCCATCCACTTTAAAAATACAAGTTATTGTCTGAAAACTAGAAAAATGCTTCTTTTTGGCCCCTTATTCCTGAACGGTTTGGGCCCTTACCCCCAAAATGAATCCCAACCTTTTACTTGTGGTATTGAACCTAATGGTACAATTTCAGAACAATCAAAATACTTATACACAAGTTATTGTCCTGAAACTAGAAAAATGTTTGTTTTGGGCACCTTTTTTGCCCCTAATTCCTAAACGGTTTGGACCATCACCCCCAAAATCAATCCAAACCTTCCTGTTGTGGTATACAACCTTTTGATTAAATTTCAATTTTTGTGCGGTCGTATAAAAATTAACATTTTGTTGCAGATAGATTTTAATCTAATCAATACTTCTGTCACTTTTGCTGTAACTGCTTTGGTTTGTGAGATATAAGCCAAAAACTGCATTTGTCCCCTATGTTCTGCTTTTAGCAAAAAAATTAATGGTGGCCATGTTTGTTGATGGAGCAAAACTTTGGATACAATTTATAAAAAAGATACCCTAAGGAACATTCCATTAAAGTTTGCAAGTATTTGGCTAAGTAGTTTCAGAGGAGAAGATTTTTGAAAAAGTAATAGACTCACAAAAAAATGTAAAAAAATTGTGTCTTAAGGGCAATAACTCCTTAAGGGGTCAATTGATAATTTGATCATGCTAAGTTATTTGTAGAAATTACTTAGCTGAACATTTTTCTCATTTACACTTTTTTTATATCTACTATAATTTTAAAGATAATAACCAAAAACTGTAAAATTTCCATAAAATTATCAATTCAACAATGGGTTGTCTGATTCGTCTGAAAATTTCAGGGCAGATATATCTTAACCTGATGTACATTTTTATCCATGTCAGATTTGCTCTAAATGCTTTAGTTTCAGAGATATAAGCTAAAAACTGCATTTGACCCCTATGTTCTAATTTTAGTAACAGGGGCCATGTTTGTTGATAGATCAAAACTTCAGATACAATTTATAAACTAAATACCATAAGGAACATTCATTTAAAGTTTGAAGGTATTTTGCCTAGTAGTTTCAGAGGAGAAGATTTTTGTATAAGATTACAAAAATTTACGAAAAATTGTTAAAAATTGACTATAAAGGGCAATAACTCCTTAAGGGGTCAATTGACAATTTTGGTCATGCTGACATATTTGTAAATCTTACTTTGCTGAACATTATTGCTGTTTACAGTTTATCTCTATCTATAATAATATTCAAGATAACCAAAAACTGTAAAATTTTCTTAAAATGATCAATTCAGGGACAGCGACCCAACAATGGGTTGTCTGATTCGTCTGAAAATTTCAGGGCAGATAGATCTTAACCTGATGAACATTTTTACCCCATTTCAGATTTGCTCTAAATGCTTTAGTTTCAGAGATATTTATGCCAAAAACTGCATTTGACCCCTATGTTCTAATTTTAGCAACAGCGGCCATGTTTGTTGATAGATCACAAATTCAGATACAATTTATAAACTAGATACCCTAAGGAACATTCATTTAAAGTTTGAAGATATTTTGCTCAGTAGTTTCAGAGTAGAAGATTCTTGAAATAGTTTACGACGACAATGCTGTTGTTGACAGACAAGGACGACGACCGACGCCAAGTGATGGCATAAGCTCACATGGCCCTTCAGGCCAGGTGAGCTAAATAGTTTGATGAAATAGAATCTAGTTTAAATGAAAATAGACAACTGCATGTATTCTTCAGTTTACAGTACATATAAAATAGAATGTATAAAATATATGACTTGAGACTTCTATCAAATGCTTTATTCTGATCTGTTGTCTCAAGCTGCCTTACCAGATTCCCTGACAAATTTTACTGTTTTATGTTAATCAATATAACTTACAGTTCAAAACAAAGAATTTCTATCAATGAGTTACAACTGCCCTGAAGTATATTTACTTCAATTGGTTGAAATAAAAAAAAATTATTAATAACTTCACGACTCAACTTACATCAAAATTATTAAAGATAAAACAGTAATAAACTACAAACAGGGTTGTTAAAAACACGTGTTTTATGAGTATTGCTCAGCCGGGTGGGAAATACTGGGAAAACCTGGGTTTTAATGGGTAATATAAAATAGTAGCCTCATTCTTTAAGAGTATTAAAATTTAATACATAAAAGATATATATGTCATGTATGTCATGTATGTAAAACAAACTAATTTACTTTATAAGTTAATTTGTTTGAGACATTTATAAACTAAAAAGTGTATAAATTGGATAAAGAATTTATACAGCATTAACTCTTAGATATACATGACCACACATAGACATGATAGACAAACTTTATGTGAAAAGTTTACTCATAAAGATTATAGATGTATGTAACCCTCCTAAACATAAATTGCCATTCTGTCTAAATTGGTCAAACTTGAAGCCAAAGTCATTTCATTTTTATATATACGGTATATAACTTATATTAACTTAAGAGTTATCTATTAATTTTGGTTAAGGAAAATTGTCTATTCAACAATTTTTGTTCATTGTTAAAAAATGTATACACAATTTTAGCATACTTACATGTACATTACTAATTAATAAGGAATTATTTAGATTGTACTAATTTGAAAACAAATTTGTTTATATATTACAATAATTTAAGCCTTTTCACTTTTACAGGTGTGGGTGATTGGTTCCCTTACGGTGTTTTTTTTACAGTATTGAATTGGTAATCTTTTAGAATAATTTTACTTAAAGGATTGATAAGTTTAACCTGATCGTATCTAAATTTCCGGGCACCGTAAACAACATCACCGTAAAAATTAGGACATGTAGTATGTGTTATTCCGTTTGAAATAAGTTTTCTACAGGTACAGCCAAACTTCCAAACTAAATCTTTGTATCTATGGAAGAATTTAGTAAAGGTTTTAAGTTTTAATATGTTAGTGAGGAAGTATCTGTTTGTTTGTTTACAGTTCAAATCAATAAATGCAAAATTTTACTTACAACTAAATTTTATTCCAGCACTTTACATCAAATACTATTTCATTAAGTGAGGTAATTGACATGATTAACTAAACATGCTAAAAGGAGTAGGTTCAGTAAGATCCATTTTTGGCCCCAAATTATAGCAGTTTTAGAAAATTGTGAAAATGTAATCTTTAAGCTATATTTTGCCAAGTAAAGCGCTTCTGCTACATAAATATGAGCAGTTTTTGACAATGCAATGCACAAATATCGTGTTCTAGCATCATTAAGTCATGTTAAATTACTGAAATCTTCAAAATTTTAGCATTTTGGTTAATTTTTAGACGGTTTCCGTCTAAAATGAAAGTGGCCGCATTCATGTTCATTCATAATATTGAAATGTAAGTTGTATTTGATGATAATACAAAACATATATAAAGGTTGAGGATGAACACGGATGCGGCCACTTTCATTATTGACAAAAAACATCTTAAAAGTGACGTTTTTTGGCATATTTGATAGATTTTTCATATTATAGCTTGAATCAGAGCCTTTTTAATGACTAAATCAGTTAAAATCTTTCACATAATCGAATCAATTGAAATAAACACTTAAGTGTTTAAAAAGTGCCCAAAAACTTTCGTTAGATGAACCTGAAATTTGAGGCCAAAATCGGCCCTTACCGGACCTACTCCTTTAAATGTTCAAATAAAATGCCTTTTATATGAAATTCAAAGGTTTATTAAGGTCTTTCCTTTTACAAAAGGGAAAGACCTTACTGTATTTCTTCTGTTTATTATTATTATTCTTCCGCCAAACTTTGACAAATTTATCCTTGTTAACCGTAAGGCGTGTCGCTTTCATGTTCACAATTTGTATCGGTCTCATGAATACCTATCCTGAACTCACCCTGTTAGTCGAAATATTTTGTCGGTTCGGAGTAATCCCTCCGAAACCCAAAAACCTTGTTATCGTTCCAACACCGTAACCATAATAGGTAGAAATAAAACGAAGGGTGAAATTTGTTCAGGACCAGACCCTGGTTCTTCGTTACATTTGGATCGAAAAGATTCAACGACTCATTGGTAGGGTTATGCCCCTATGAAAATTAACCGGTGTCGGTTGGCCACCAAAACTCAGAAACCGTAAGTCGTAGACACCTAGGATCTTCACTATTCATCATCAATTCATGTATCTTTGAAAAATACCTCAAGGTCAAATTTGTATGTTGACCTTGACCTTTGACCTAACACCTTGTTATGGGATAATCTCAGAAACCATTACACTTACAGAAGTTTTAAATAGTGGAAAATGTTTGGGTCATTACGGCGCAACTTTGTTACATTTTGACCAAAGAGATTTGACCTTTTTATAAGGGGCATAACCCCAGTTTTAGGTTTCCGAAAAGACAAAATCAGCTTTTACTATATAACCAAAGGTCCTAGACCCATGGGGTTTTCAGCAATGACATTGGGGACTAATGACCTTGACAAAGGTCAAAAGGTAAAAGGTCAAGGTCATGTCCCATATAGCGAATTATGTGTTTTTGACCTAATTTAAAGGATTTTCAGTGTGTTTTAAACATTTTCAGTGTGTTTTGAAGCTTTTTAAGGTTGACCTTGACCTTTGACCTTACAACTTTTTAGTCGATATCTCAAAAACGATTGTACTTACAGAAATAGTAAATAGTGAAAAACGTTGAGGAAGATGAGGCGCAACTTTTTTACATTTGACCGAAGAGATTTGACCTTTCTGTAAGGGGCATAACCTGTGTAAGAACTTTTCAATACACTCTACGTCTATTGGAACATGTATTTTACATTACAAAAGGAAAGACCTCTCAATTGTTCAAGAACAATTGACATTTTAATTTAACCTCCTGTTTTAATTGCATCAGAATATTTGCAAATACTATTTTTACCAACCGCGGATCCAGTAATCAGAGTTTTGGGATAATCGTGTTCTAGATAAAGATTGGAGTTATAATATTCAATTCTAAAAGTTTTTTATTTCTTTTTGCATTGCTTTGATATTGTGATTTTTCTAGTAATTTTGAAGTTATTAGTATTCAACTTATAACTTTAATGGTACCAATGTTTACTGCACCGGTGAATTTCAAATTATTTTGATTTTAGTGCTTGTTTAACAATTCAATTTTTAAACAATTTCAATTATGAAATTTAATATTTTCAAGCTGATAAATATGCTTTGGGCAGCTATCAGGCATTTATAGAAATTCTTTGTTTTGAACAATAAGTAGGCCTAAACAATAGGACATAAGAACATGATTTACATTCATTCTTCACGATTAAAACACATCAAATCCTACAATTTCATTAGTCAAGAGCACTTTGCTATATAATTATATTCAAAGTTTGTATGTATACATGTTAAATTCATGTTTATTTGTAAAATCATACATTTCATTGGCTAATCACTGTACACTTTTGTACATGTAATTACATCGATCAACATTTTTATAGTTAAAAAGGAGGAGGGTTGGCATTTCAGAAGATCTGGTTTAATCTTGTCACATATTCATGTGGCTGTTCAAAGAAATATATACATGCAAATTATGACAAATAACTCACCAATTCCAGTATTCCGATATCTGATCTGCTGACCACATTTCATACAAGGACAAACATCGAACTTATTGTGATAGTCATTTGTTAAAAAATAATGATGTCCAGAGAACCGAATAGTTAGCCTGGAGAACAGATGATTTGCTAATAATGTGCAAATATATGATTCATCATTTTTTATAGGTCTATCTCTTTGTTCAGGTATTCTATGCATGCATCTCAAACAATCCTCATGGAAATCTGCAAATATATATACATGTTTGCATTAGATATGTAAAGAAACAAGAGGCTCCTTGTACTTATTTGTAGGTTTTACTTTTCTGAACTTTTTTGCCATTTCAAGTTTCTTATCATAAAAAGTGCCCTGCCCCTTTTGATTTCTAGCTGGAGCACTGTGACTTATTGTAGGTCTTACTCTGCTAAACATTTTTGCCATTTACAGTTTCTCTCTATCTATCATAGCTTCTGCAAAAAACTTTTAAAATTAATAAAATAGTCTTTCAAGGGCAATAACTCCTATAAGGGTTCAATTGACTATTTCCGTCGGTCTGACTTATTTGTATATCTTACTTTGCTGAACATTTTTCTGTTACTGTTTCTCTCTATCTACATTTGTATATATATATTATATTCAAGATAATAACCAAAAACTGTGAAATTTCAGGGGAAATAACCCAACAATGCCTTAATGCACCTACTTTGTAATAATATTAAGCAAGGTCTTAAGAATTGAAATTTTACAGAGATTTTGTTTCCCTAGAAAAATTGATATCACAGACTTTTAGAACCATAAATTAGACATCTCGTTTGTTCAAAAATGTTATATTTATATTATTTAGTCATTTTTGATACAAATTTCTAAATTTTCTAGAAAATTGGAATGGAAGTGGGGAATGTGTCAAAGAGACAACAAACTGACCAAAGAGAGGAAAACAGCATATTTGACTAGCTATAGAATACTAAGATTTATTTTCCTTGGAAAACTTTTCCTGGGGCTCACTTTTCTAGTAAAATTGTGGTCATGGACGATTACCTAGGAAACAAAAAGACTGGGGAACAAATTTTACTACCGGACAGATTTTACTGTTAGTGCTGCATAATTAACTGGCTGTTTCTGTATTAGCCCTGGTATAGATTCGAGTTTAGTATTGGCCCAGAGACTCGAAAACAAGATTGCAGCTTAAAGTAAAGATGTGTGGTCAATTCATTCTTTTTCATATATTTTTGAAAAACATTGCTTAATATTAATACAAAGTAGGTGCATTAAGGCCGGGTTTGGCCCAAGAAAATAAAGTTTTTTAGAACTATTTCAAGTTTGCACATATTGTTTGGAAATGCATAAAATAAAAAAAAATGTAAATGAATCACAAAAGATTTTTGATGTAATGTAGTCGCAATTATGTCATAATATGCACCGTTTTCATGAAAACATAGAAAACTCCAGAATTTCTACAGTTTTCCATCGTTATTTCCAGTGTGGAAAAATCATGCGCAGCCAAGAAACAACAAAATAATTTAAGAGTATTTTTATTATAAATATTGACATACTGTCACTAAATATAAAGTTGTTTCTTGGATGCACATACTTTTCCAATCTAATATATATATACTTAAAAGATGTAAATCAAGGAAAATCAAGAAATTTTACAAAATACACACATTTTGTCATGTGTGTCATAGTTTGTTAATTGCAATACATGTATATAGTAACATGTTTATACTGTGATGTGAAATGTGTTTTTATTTTCTGAAAACTTTAAGCGCGCTTATACCTTATTAGAGTCAGGACAAATTTAAGAATATGTATGGTAACTTTTCAAATTGCTATAATATTTAGGCCAAATAAGACCTCTGCAAATTATATATAAGGTGTTATTAACTGGAGAAGTAGTTTTCATCATACTACTGAGGTTCTCATTGCTAAGCAATAATACAGTTTAATATTTCATTTATAAACATTTTTGAATTATGTTAATGATTTGATTGATATTATTGTAGCAAGTGTCAATTTGTTGGTTTACATGTATATTCATAGTATGTACAGTACATGTATCCATGAATAAATATAAAAATGTTGTGCAGATATTATTTTGTCTTCTTATAAATCTGACAGACAATAAATAGCAAGGTATTCCTTATCAACATGAGCCAAATCTCTAACTAAATCTTATAACTTAGTACAACAATCATGACAATTAATTGGGCACAATTAATGTACTTCTCTAAAAACCTTCCTGATGGCTGATGCACAATTATCATACTTAATCTGTTAATCAAAATTTAACATAACTTTTAAAATTTGATCATTTCTTCTAACAATACTGGTATACATGGTATACAGTGACCCAGTCTAAATACATGTAATTATAAATGACTTCTTGAAAGACTACGTTGTCGTCACAACAAAAAATTAAAATAGCCTTTCAAGACGTCATAATTATTTGGACTAGACTGCTAGAATACACTCATATTCCAGTATCATAGTATTTTTAAGAGAAAAAACACAATACTCGAATAAAATTTTATACCATTATTGTTAGCAATACTGGTATATGTACCAGTGTACATTGTATACATGTACATGGTATACCAGTAATGTGATCTCGAGATTGTGATCCTCAAGTTCAGGTGATCCCAAACTTTTATCAAGGAAATCATGATAGGAAATGCAAGCCCTGGAATAATGTAGCAACTGGGAGATAAATACTCCATATGCAGGCGCTGCCTAATATTTACAACAACAAAAAAAAGTAAAATAAAAAAGGGGGGGCATTCCGCAAGCACCTGTGAATTTCACATCATGAATTTTTCATTTGGGGTTTTTGACATAAATCAAAATGTATACAAAAACTACAATTTTTACATACCTTTCTCTTCTAAGAATCCTAATATAAAAGCGTCCGTAACGAACTGAAGACTTGGATCTGGACATTTCTTTCCTTCGATGTTTAGTTCAAGAGAACGGAAACCATCCTCAAACATGGACTTGAATGATACTCGTTTAGTGAAAACCCCTTCACCTGTTTTCATGACTTCCTGTGCTTCCATTATATCAAGAACTTTTCCGGATTTATCTTCCAGATACTGTATAGTATCAACATTAGCCCTGGAAAAATTTCTACCTAATGCATATCCTCTTATTCGTAAGGGTTGAAATTCTGTGTCTTCGAAATCACTGAGTGCTTCTCTTATAAGTCTGGAACAAGATGCGTTCCGTGATAATGCAGATTCTTTGGAATACAAACAAGAAACTGGGGTATACGTCAACTGTAAACGAACCTTGTTGCATAACCTCGAAAGAATACGTGTCGCCATTTGGATTCGACCTTTTAAATCGCCCACTGGCAAATCGCCCCACACCAAATCGCCCCACTTTTTCACCAACTCGCCCCACTTTTGAAAAATCGCACCAAACTGGTTTACCAACTCGCCCCATTTTTAAAAAAATCGCCCCACTAGTGAAAAGGGTTAAATCCCGTTAATTTTTCTCCTGCCAACTCGCCCCACTTAATGAAATAATGTAAACCTAGATGAATATATAATTTCAGGTCTGCCAACTCGCCCCACTTAAATAAAAAAATCTTATACACAGAATACAAAAAAAAAACGAAAAACGAAAATTTACTAAATCATTATTATTGACATTGAGTTGGCATGACTCAACTTGATTCATCAGGTATTTTCTATTTTTCATAAGTGGGTCGAGTTGGCATTACTCAATTCATCATGATTTTTCTATTTTCCACTGGTTGGGCTAGTTGGCATTCACGTCACAGAAAATACTGATACTCACTTCTTTATGCTTTATTTCAACAAAAAGAGAAGAACTACAAAATAGATATAAGAAGATGTGGTATGAGTGCCAATGAGACAACTCTCCATCCAAGTCACAATTTGTAAAAGAAAAACCATTATGTATAGATCAAAGTACTGTCTTCAACACGGAGCCTAGCTTGGCTCACATCGAACGGTAAGCTATAAAGAGCCCCAAAAATGACTAGTGTAAAACCATTCAAACGGGAAAAACATGTGTATCTAAGGTTTTAATAGGTATTGATTTTATTTATAAGTGGGGCAGGAACATAGATATACAACGGGATTGCATCTTTTTTCATAAGTGGGGCGAGTTGGCATTACTAAATTCATCAGGATTTATTTATTTTTCACAAGTGGGGCGAGTTGGCAGACCTTATATCAGAGGGATTTTTTTCCCTTTTCATAAATGGAGCAATATATCCAACCTATTTTCAATGGGATTTTATCCTTTTCATAAGTGGGGCGAGTTGGTTAACAAAAGTGGGGCGATTTTTAAGAAAGTGGGGCGAGCTGGTGAAAAAGTGGGGCGATTATGTGTGGGGCGATTTACCAGTGGGGCGATTTGTCATGGATTCCTAAGATAAGACAGCAATTTTAACATGTTTACCTAAACAGTTTTCCACATAGAATGTGGCGCTGGACAGTTGCTTAATCATAAATGTATGTTCTAAAAAAAGATTGCGGGAAAACCAGGCTGTCTAATTCGTGAATTCCCTTTTGATGAATTACTCTACTATACGTGGTTTAAGATTTAATTCAGTCCTGAAGAATTTTCTGTAAATTCAGCTTCCTTTGAAATTCATTATAAAATATAATAATGTGAATAATATTTCAGGGGTTGTGTTCGATAATGGTGATGATGATGTAACCTGATTCAGGCTGATTATGTCATCATCAATGACAATATTTGACAATTTTGACTTTACGAAAACGAGCCTGCGGAATGTCACTATGAACAATATTTAGCTATTTAAAAAGCTGAGCCAGTCCTTGCAGGAATTCACGACATATGAATTTAGTCGGGTTAACCCACATGTTGATTATTTGGACATCCACATTTTCCTAACTGTAACAATTCATATATATATTATATTACATGTATTCGCCACGTTAGCGATGATAATCTTGAAGGACCTTGAACAATATGGTCTGATCCACTGCCGGCAAATATTAACTACTGTAGAGTTTAGTTAAAACATTCTAAAGAAAATGTATTATGATAATAATAAACCCTAAAGTTTAAAAAGAAAAGACTTGTGTTGAACATAGACTGTAGAATGGCTTAACAATTTTAACTCTATGTCTGTTCCTATGATTAAAATTCGATCTGGCAAATAAAACGTTGAAAACCCAAGTATGTATAAGAACATGAACACTTGAAGAGCTATATATGTGTCGTGATTGGTAGGAAACCTCAAGTACCTGCTCTTTGTTTGGAAGTGAAAAAGTTTTCATCTTCTTTTTTTTATGTACATCACCATCATATTATTATGGATAGGAAAATTAAGGTGATCGTCAGTTTAAGCTTGATTTAGTTCGTCGGTCTTAACCTGTCTTACGAAGTTCTGCTAATAACGTAGACAGCGTTAGTTTGTTTTTATGTTTCCTTTTATTAATTGTACCTGTTTTTGTGTCATAATTGGTAGGAAAGTGCAATAGTAAGTTTCTGATCTTTTTGCGACATGGGGAAAAAGCTGTTTAGAATTTAAACGTGTGTAGGTAGGAAAGAGCGATCGTCAACTTATTTTTTTCCTAAGTAAGGGGTGTATGAGAGAATGACAACATTAAGCATCTTTCGTCCCTCTTTTAAGATCATTTTTGTATTCCGCCTTTTTTTCAGCTTATATCATTGATGCATATCACTATTATATTGTTATGGATAGGAAAAGGCGATCTAAGACTTTTAGAGTTTAATCGTGTGTTGGTAGGAATGAGCGATTGTCATCTTTATTAAGTTTTTGTTAGTAGTATGTGGTTAATGACGGCATGACAACATTAAGAGATCCTTTTCCGCTTTTTTCAGCTTATTCCTTTGATGTACATCACTATCATACTGTTATTGATGGGAAAGGGTAATCGTTATTTTGGGTTTGATTTATTTGTCCGTCCTAATTTTTTTAATATAATTCTGCTTATAATGAAGACAGCCATTTTTTGTTTGTTTTATGTTTCTTTGTGTTAATTGTACCCCTTTTTGTGTCGTAGATGATAGTAAACTGCAATACGAAGTTACTGGTCATTTTTTCGGCAAGTGAAAAATGACTTTTAGAATTTAAACGTGCGTTGGTAGGAAAGAGCGATCGTCAACTTTATTTTTTGTTAGTATGGAGTTTATGACGGAATGACAACATTAGGATAATTTTCCGCCTTTTTCATCTTATTTCATTGATGTACATCACTAACATATTGTTATTGATAGGAAAGGATAATCGTCAGTTTGTCTGTCCTTACCGGTCATATGAAGTTCTGCTTATAATGTAAACAGTGATAGTTTGTTTTTATTCTTCCTTATATTAATTGTCTTTCTGTGTCGTAATTTGTAGGAAAGTGCAAAAGTAAGTTGATGATGATTTTTTAGCAAGTGAAAAATGACGTTTAGAATTTAAACCTGTGTAGGTAGTAAAGAGCGATCGTCAACTTAAGATTTTCGAAATAAGGGGTTCATGACAGAATGGCAATAATAAGATCATTTTTGTATTCCACCTCCTTTCGGTTTATAGCTTTGAAGCACATCGCTATCATATTCTTATTGATAAGAAAAGGCGATCGAAAGAGCTTGTCCGTCCTCGCCTGTCTTATGAATTTCTGCTAATGTAGATAGAGATAGTTTGTTTTGATATTTCCTTATATTGATTGTACCTCGTTCTGTGTCGTAATTTGTAGGATACTCTTTTTTTTTGGAAGTAAAAAATTCTGTTCAAAATTAAACGTGTGTAGGTAGGAAAGAGCGATCGTCAACTTAAATTTTTCTTAGTAAGTGGTTTAGGACAGAATGGCAACATTAAAATCATTATTGAATTCCGCCGTTTTTAGCTTATTTCTTTGATGTACATAACTATCATTTTGCTATTGTTAGGAAAAGGCGATCATCATTTTGTTTTGAGATCAGTTTGTTCGTCATAACCTGTCTGATGAACTTCTGCTAATAATGTAGACAGCGATAGTTTGTTGTTATGTTTTCTTATATTAATTGTACCTGTTTTTGTGTCGTAATTGGTAGGAAAGTGCAATAGTAAGTTACTGATATGTTTTCGACAAGGGAAAAAGCTGTTTAGAATTTAAACGTGTGTAGGTAGGAAAGAGCGATCGTTAACTTATTTTTTTCCTAAGTAAGGGGTGTATGAGAAAATGACAATTTTAAGATCATTTTTGTTTTCCGCCTTTTTTATGTTATATCTTTGATGCATATCACTATCATATTGTTATGGATAGAAAAAGGCGATCGTTAGTTTGTGTTTGATTTAGTTTTTCCGTCCTAACCTGCAGTCTTATGAATTTCTGCTAATAATGTAGATAGGGATAGTTTGTTTTTATGTTTACTTGTATTAATTAAACCTCTTTTTGTGTCATAATTGGTAGGAAAGTGCAATAGTAAAATGCTGACATTTTTTTCTGCAAGTGAAAAAGACTTTTATAATTTGATCGTGTGTAGGTAGGAAAGAGCGATTGTCATCTTTATTTTTTGTAAGTAGCAGGTTTGTGATGGAATGACAACCTTGAGATCATTTACCGCCTTTTTCAGCTTATTTCTTTGATGTACATCACTATCATACTGTTATTGATAGGAAAGGGTAATTGTTAGTTTGTGTTTGATTTATTTGTCCGTCCTAACCTGTTTTATGAATGTCTGCTTATAATGTAGATAGGGATAGTTTGTTTTGATGTTTCCTTATATTGATTGTACCTCGTTCTGTGTCGTGATTGGTAGGAAAACTCAAGTACCTGCTCTTTATTTGGAAGTGAAAAATTCTGTTTAAAATTAGACGTGTGTTGGTAGAAAAGAGCGACCGTCAATGGAATTTTTTCTTAGTAAGGGATTTATGATAAAATGGCAACATTAAGATCATTTTTTTATTACGCCGTTTTCATCTTCTTTTTTTTATGTACATCACTATCATATTGTTATAGATAGGAAAATTAAGGGGACTGTTAGTTTGTGCTTGATTTAGTTCGTCGGTCTTAACCTGTCTTACGAAGTTCTGCTAATAACGTAGACAGCGTTAGTTTGTTTTTATGTTTCCTTTTATTAATTGTACCTGTTTTTGTGTCGTAATTGGTAGGAAAGTTACTGATCTTTTTGCGACAAGGGAAAAATGCTATTTAGAATTTAAACGTGTGTTGGTAGGAAAGAGCGATTGTCATCTTTAGTTTTTGTTAGTATGTGGTTAATGACGGCATGACAACATTAAGAGATCCTTTTTCGCATTTTTTCAGCGTATTCCTTTGATGTACATCACTAACATACTGTTATTGATAGGAAAGTATAATCGTTAGTTTGTGTTTGATTTAGTTTGTCTGTCCTTACCGGTCATATGAAGTTCTGCTAATAATGTAAACAGTGATAGTTTGTTTTTATTCTTCCTTATATTAATTGTCTTTCTGTGTCGTAATTTGTAGGAAAGTGCAAACGTAAGTTGATAATGATTTTTTAGGAAGTGAAAAATGACATTTAGAATTTAAACCTGTGTAGGTAGTAAAGAGCGATCGTCAACTTAAATTTTTCGAAATAAGGGGTTCATGACAGAATGGCAATAATAAGATCATTTTTGTATTCCACCTCCTTTCGGTTTATAGCTTTGAAGCACATCGCTATCACATTCTTATTGATAAGAAAAGGCGATCGAAAGAGCTTGTCCGTCCTCGTCTGTCTTATGAATTTCTGCTAATGTAGATAGAGATAGTTTGTTTTGATATTTCCTTATATTGATTGTACCTCGTTCTGTGTCGTAATTGGTAGGAAACTCTTTTTTTTTGGAAGTAAAACATTCTGTTCAAAATTAAACGTGTGTAGGTAGGAAAGAGCGATCGTCAACTTAAATTTTTGAAAGTGGTTTATGACAGAATGACAACATTAAAATCATTATTGAAATCGGCCGTTTTCAGCTTATTTTTTTGATGTACATAACTATCATTTTGCTATTGTTAGGAAAAAGTGATCATCAGTTTGTTTTGAGATAAGTTTGTTCGTCAGAACCTGTCTGATGAACTTCTGCTAATAATGTAGATAGCGATAGTTTGTTGTTATGTTTCCTTATATTAATTGTACCAGTTTTTGTGTCGTAATTGGTAGGAAAGTGCAATAGTAAGTTACTGATATATTTTCGACAAGGGGAAAAAAGCTGTTTAGAATTTAAACGTGTGTAGGTAGGAAAGAGCGATCGTCAACTTATTTTTTTCCTAAGTAAGGGGTGTATGAGAGAATGACAATATTATTTTTGTATTCCGCCTTTTTTAAGTTATATCTTTGATGCATATCACTATCATATTGTTATGGATAGAAAAAGGCGATCGTTAGTTTGTGTTTGATTTAGTTTTTCCGTCCTAACCTGTCTTTATGAATTTCTGCTAATAATGTAGATAGGGATAGTTTTGTTTTATGATTACTTGTATTGGTTGTATTTCTTTTTGTGTCGTAATTAATAGTAAACTGGAATAGTAAGTTACTGATATTTATACGATAAAAGAGATGATTTCAGCTTTCCAATTGTGAACTTTCTATTTCTATGTAGCAACATTCCAGCAGCGCCTGCATATGGAGAATATATCTCACAGTTGATACGATATTCCAGAGGCTTGCGTTTCCTATCATGATTTTCTTGATTGAGGGTTGCTGCTTACCAGGAAGCTACTAAACCAAGGGTTCCAAGTGGTAAAGTTGAAGTAATCCCTGCGAAAATGTTACGGACGCCATCACGAGTTGGTTGACCGTTACAAATGATATGTGATCACCTAATTCGTATATATGCATAAGCAAAACGACGGGTGCCACATGCGGAGCAGGATCTGCTTACCCTTCCGGATCACCTGCGATCACCCTGGTTTTTGTGGGGTTCGTGTGGCTTAGTCTTTAGTTTTCAATGTTTTGTTTTGTGTAGTGCTTTTTGCCTTGTCGTCGTTTTTCGTTTTTGTCATGACTTTGTCGGTTTGTCTTCGACTTATGAGTTTGAATGTGCCTTTGGTATCTTCTGCTTCTCTTTTAAATTAAGGCCAACGGGATGTTGTTGTAAACCCACCTTTGTGTTATTCATAATGATTTTTCAAAGGAGAATCGTATGCATGAACTTATCAATTGTTCACAAATACCGCTATCCCAATGAAACTAGCACTGTGCAAACTTTTCAACATACAATTATTAAATTACATTTGATATGTCAATTAACCTACGTGTTACATAACACTTGAAATGACTAATTTGAATTCCCTAATGTTGTACATCTGCACGCTAAATGCCTAGGAATCCCAATTTAAGAGGAACTAATCGACACCCAAGGGACGTTGGAGCATTTGTTCCATATATTGAAGATTTTGTGAAATTACTGAAGTCGTCTGACATTGCAGTGAAAAGTACTGATTTAAAGCGTATTTACCTTAGATACGTAAGTGCTCGAACTGAGGCTGTAGACCTTCATCATCAAGCAAGTTCGGGATTTTATAGAAGATTCAAAAAGCTAGCAATTATACACAAGATAAAAGAATGTACAAAACCAAGGGGGTATTAAGTAAACTTGCCTAGAATATCCAGAAAAGCAATTCATTCTGCAACAGAATCAATTTTCGAGAGACAATTTTATGAAAGAAAATTTGTGAACAAGAACGTTGGATGTGGCGTTTTCGCTCTCTGCAATATTCCATCGAATTTTCATTTAACAGAATACAAAGGACAATGGATCACACAATCCGAAAATAAAGATCGCGAGAAGGAATATGCAGAGAACAATTTGCTTCCAGTAGCAGTATTTGATCCTGTAAAGAGTTTAGTGTTGGATGCTAATCGGAATAAGCTCGGAGATTTGTTTAAGGAAGAAGAAAATTTAGCACGATATTTCAACCATTCGAAACAGTTTCCGAATTGTAAACTTATATCTGTGGTGCATGATAAAGGACAAAGTTATAAGAAACTTTTCTTGGTGTCTAAAGTTGATATACCAAAAGGTGCAGAATTGGTTTGGGACTATGGAGAGACCAAGAGAGATAGGATTCTAGGGAACCCTTGGTTGACCGGATAACTCTGTCGCTTCAAGATTACATGTAAAATCTCAATTATCAATGGGTAAGTAAGTAGTCGAGGTATAAAATAACTCATCGATTCATTTTATATATTCAATTTCAATGTTTGGTAAAATTTGTCTAGAGGGTAGGTGGTCGAGTGGTCAGGCTAGCGCGTCGGACACAAGCTTTAAAGTTCTGCGGACAAGTTTCAGTAATTGAATTATAAGGGATGACTGGTATATTTATTTCTATCTATTTGAAGTGTGCACTACATGTTTGATTTTATTTCGAATAGACAGAAAACAATATTTATACATTCATTCCTTAAATAATATAAAAAAAAAACGTGTATAAAATGTACTTAACAGTGAGTGACTATATTGAATGTTAAACAATCACGTGTATGTTTACAAAACTTCAGTTTATGTATTATTTTACTGCATAAATTGATTGAATAAAATTATTTAAATTGGTAATTAATACCAATAAAGGATTTTTGAAAAAAAATCTATATTTTTTTATAAAATTTATGTATTTAAAGGTGACATCTTATTTTATATTTCAAATCTGAGATAATTCCTTTGAAAAATAATAAGTTATTAGCATTTTTATTTGGTCCTGGCATTGTCGATGTTGGTCCTGTCATTATCAGCGTTGGTCAGGTCACGTTTTCTAAAGCTTCTTTAAAAAATATACAATTTTTGTCTTTAATCTATATATTAAATGATTAAATCTTATTATATTTTAAATTTGAGATTAATCCTTTGAGAAATGTAAAAGATATTAGCATTTTAATTTGGTCCTGTCATTCGTTCCGGTCATTCGGTCCAGTCATTAGTGTAACCCCGAACAGACCGGATTGAATAAAACACGCCCCAAGATTGCACGAAGATGGTGCCCTTCCTATGTATCCGATGGGGACTTCTGCACAATATTACAACTAATTTGATGTTCTATGAGGGTCCACACATGTCAAGATGGACTAAAACATGTATAGACAAACAAGGAATGCAGGATATAACTACCGACCGAAATTACATTGTAAGTAAAATTGAAGCGACTTCGTGGTCATCCTAAAACACTGTAAAAGTTGGTCCAAATAATTATGTTGTCTTGTAAGGCTATTTTAAATTTTTGGTTTGACGCCTTCCCATGTAAAGCGTCAAAGAAAAACAATATAATAGCCTTTCAAGAAGTCATTATTATTTGGTCTACCTAAAAGTAAAATATGGACAAGTGGAAAGCAAAAGTAGTCTAAAACTAACCCCGAGGAACCAGTAATGACGAATACAGAATCCGGGTCCGTCCCCCCTGATTCTGGTTCGCCCTAGTTTCTGTTCGCCCTAATACCTGTTTGCCCTGAGTCCGTTCGCCCTGATATTTTTTAGTATAGTGTTGCGTTGTGTGTATATAATTGAATGTGTTGAAGTCAGTCTACAATTTCGCCGCATATTTTCGATGTTTCATGTTAACTTGTCTAAAGCTAGTTGCTATACTGTTGTTGTCTTGCTGCTACGAGGATACGTTTCTGTGAATTCAAAGACTACAAAGTATTTGACATAAAACAACTAAAGACTAACATGACTAAGTTATGTATATATTTAACTTTATTGATACATTTTAACAATTTAAAAATATTCAGTAACAGTTATAACAAGATCAATTCCGAACTGTACTTCGCACACATTTATTTACTAAACAAATATTTAAAAGCGCTGAATAGTATTACTATTAGTGAAACAAATACCAAAAACAAAGCCACACTGCTGTACATTGATCACTTGTCATCAGTGTTTTTATCCATCTTTTTTTTTATTTTTTATATTTCAAACTGAATTTTACCCATCCAAGCTGACTATTTTATTTGCGGAAAATGTTATTCTCATTATTAATCCATCAGCAATCAAAATTCAATCAACAGTAATTAAAAGTAATTATAAAATAAAGTGTAACAATGCACATGATGCAGCCAAGAATTTTATTTAATTAATATAAATTTGGCAAATATTCTGTATTTAACTTTTAATAGATATACATAAATTTTAGTATATATAATTATATTTCGTTCATTGATGTAACATATACATATCATAAATGAATATAGGGCGAACGAACCCAGGGCGAACGGACTATCAGGGCGAACAAACTCAGTGCGAACGAACCTAGGGCGAACATGTAACCAGGGCGAATGATCCCAATACCAGTAATGACGCACCTAACGTTGTGTTTGTCTCTGCATTTAATTAATCAACCATTTAAAAGAATTAGAAAAAAGGAAAGGAATAAAAGATTGATTACTTGTTAATATATTTTAACCATTAAACAGTTGATATTTGAAACAGTAATAGCAATAAAAGTCATGTTTGCTAACATTACAAACGGACTGTCAATCAAGTGGGTCTCATTGGGGTCTTAGCGTGACACGGGATTGCCGATTTTTGGAAAGCGTGACAAGGGAAAGTCAAATTATTGTGTCGTGAAAACGGGAAATGAGGTCTAGCAGGACAAGGGCAATGACAAAAAAATGAGAATTGCTTACGTACCTAGTGTAAGCGGGATACGGGAATCTGACAAAACAGTAAGCGGGATCCGGGATCAGAACCCCCCAATGAGACCCCCAATTAATGATGGGTACCAGTAATGGAATCCTGGTCCGTTCGCACCCTATTACATTCGCCCCCTTTCACTTTCACACCCTACACGTTCGGGACCAATTTTTATTGGTTTTGTGTATTCCTGACCTCTAAGTATATTTGTTGTCATAGTCCTAAATTAAAGTGAAACAACATGTGTTTTTTTATGTTGTATAAATCTTAATCTTGTTTTGGTCAAGTGTCAGATTGCTTACTTTTATTTCATTGTTTCAAAATAAAGTGAGACTATGACAACGTATTTGTTTGTGTTGAATAAATTTTAATCATGTGTTGGTAAGGGCATTGCTATGATTTTTGTTTCATTGTTTCAGATCAAAGGGGCCAAGCTGTTAAAATCTTTTGTGTTTTTCATTTATAATCTTCAATGTTTTTACTCATTCCAAGCTAAATACAGTATTTACATCAAATCAATTAAAAACAACAATCTTGATTTTCTAATTATTCAACTGGAATTTTATTTTAAATTGGGTGGGAACGGACCTTGGGTGCGAAGGTGCGAGGTGCGAACGTGTAGGGTGCAAAAGTGTATTAGGCGCGGACGGACCAGATACCCCAGTAATGATGCACTGTAAACAAACCAGTAAAAACCATTGTGCACCTTTGACATTTTCATTCATTTTGATGATTATGATGATAGTAACACAAAATTTTTAATCAATTTAATTGGCACCTATACTATATTTTTTTTTCAAATTTTAAATAAAATTGTTAAAAAATTATGAAGGAGATATATTTATTCCATTTATTTGAAGATAAATAGTAATTGCATTCATAAAACAACATTGACAATAATACATTTGTCAGTATATACTTCATGCATTGAATGAAAAAAAATCCATAAAGCATAGAAAATTATATAAGCGACAATCATTTGATCTACAGTGATTCCCGCTTAAACATAAAACCATATCACATGACAGTCACGTGATTTGAAAAACACAAAATGGGGAAGCAGGCGGTAACATATTTTCATTGACTAAAGTGAATATAGGACTGATAATCATTCGGGGAAGGGTAGAATGTTTTTGAACTTAATAAAATGGCGGAAATAACATGGTGTTTAATAATTCAAGCAATAATAACATTTCTATGCAGAGTTTTAGGCATCTTAGTTGTGGTCAGATGACCTTTACCATCATGTTATGAATAGCAAATGTTGATTACGTCACAGCTTTTGTTTAGAAATATAAAACCGAAAACTAAATCAGTGCGTCATTTCTAGTCCTTTTGAGAAAAATCCTGTCTAGTTTAGATTTAAAATATTTCAAAATGCAAGTTCAAATTAATGCTTTTACAGCTCTGTCGCATTTTTCATAATTTAATACAAACCTCGCACTAATTTCTGAATTTACAGTACATTGATCATGTTTATAATATTGAAACAATCATTGATGCAAATAAAAAAAAATCAGGTGAGCCTCATGTTTAAAGTTGACTATTTGTGGACCTCCATCAACGTCCATGGATTTTTTAGTGTCACGGTTATGTCCATATTTAATATATTAAGCTAGCCTATGTTCAAAATACATGTATGTGCGTACCAGGTATGTAAAATAGATGTAAATGATAATACTACAGTATAGAAATTTTTTTCAGAGGCTATAAATCGTACATGTACAGTGACAAATGACAACAGTGTGAATGTGAAAAATTGTGACCTCTGCACACCTTCCACAAGCAACTTTCATGTCAATGGTCATGCAGAAGAAAGTAATAGAAATAGCCTCCAAGGTAGTGTAAATGATATGAGAATGTATATATATGTAGTTTGGTATGAACTTTAAAGTTAGACCGAATTCTTCTGTTCCTAAAATGCATATATATCTACTAATTTACATTTGCTTTTTATTGATTTTGCTATTTTCTAATTTAAAAAAAAATATTGTGCAATATACTGATATTTAAAAAAATAATTAAAAAATAGCAAAATCTATGAAAAGCAAATGTAAATTAGTAAATATATGCATTATAGTGACAAAAGAATTCGGTCTATTTTAAAGTATTCTTGCACTAATCTTGGAAATGAAAGAGCTGAAAATTGACTACAAATTGATCTCAAAATGTGTGTACACCTAAATAATACATGTATATTCTTGAGGGCCTCAGGAAAGAACAGTCCTACATGTACAGCTTACAGTGTTAACCTCTTAATAAAAAAAACCCTATTATTTGTATGTCAATGTATAGAGGAAATTGTGTTATAATATACATGTACCATTTACAGGGTAAAGAACAGAAATACTAAAATAAATGTATTGTTTTCAAATCTATATCTTGAAGCTCAAAATTATGAAAAAAATCATACAAGAGAAGAATAGCATTCAGATTACAGAAATGAACATTGCATTATTTTTATTATCGAAAAATTTAAAAAATTTAAAAACTTTCTCACAAATTCTGTAGTAGGGAATTGATAAGAAGTAGTGGATTCGTAAACGATAATCAACGAGCGACTTTAGGCAATTCTCTAGCTTAACCCATTTCTAGTAAAACGACTGTCTGTTTTACGTTTTGACAATGAATCAACAATATTTCATAAAAAAAGTTTGGTATTTTGTCTTTTTTATTCTATAATAGCTGGAAATGAATATATCCACACGGTTCGCATCTATATTTAGACATTTGAGAAGTTAACATAAGTTTAATATAACTTAAAGGGGGTGTTAGCTCCCCTTTTTAATACCAGATTTTATTTTTGTATATACATATTTCATTTAATCTTTAATCATTACAAATTATTTAAATTAAATAGATTTTGGTATATTTAATTTATCCAAAAAGACATATATTGATATACAGAATTTATTTATCTTGTTTTGAAAAGTTAAAAAAATTTAATTACCAAAATTTAGAATCTTCAAAATTTATATACATAATATTTAGCAACGTGACTTGGTATAATGAAATCGTAACACCATTATGTCGTTCCTAGTCAATTTAATATTATTAGCGTATATGCCATAAATCTGCCATTTCATAATTCATATTGCTGTTTAAAGTATTAAAATTATGTGCTTACGATTTAAATTGAACAATTATATTTAAGGTAGATAGGGTGTCTTCCTCCATCTTGGATTTTGAAATACCAGAAAATAATCGGTCTAGACCTTTAATAAAATGTGCAAATTTTGAGAGTAGTGGGTAATTCATGTGTAAGAATTTACAATTTAATATAGAAAATGACATGTTTAATTATATTTATGGTTGTATTTTACAAAAAACAGAGCACTTTTGTTTGATTCAATTTTTTCTAACTTTGCCACATAAGGGGAGGCAACTCAAATGTAAGGGCAGATAATTCAAATATTGTTACTTTTACAATAGAATGTGTTAGGAATTTATATATTTTATTATGTAGCAAGAAAACGGGCCCGGTGACCCCATTTTTTCTTTTTCTTATCTGAAAGTATAATATTAGAGCTATCTTCTCATGTTTTATCTCAAAATTCTATGGTGCAGTTTTCGTTTTATGGCAGAATATTGCGTTTTCCATGCATTATCTATACAAAATCTGTCAATTTTGCACAACCTGTAGCGTGAAAATAAGCCCCGTGACCCATTCTTTTTATTATTTTTTCCAAAAAAGCATGATATAAACTACATTTTGGCAAATTATTAAAAAATTCTATGGATTATAATTTAGACACCCCATCTACCTTAAATTTTGTTTAAACTGTTTCCGTTTCATTTAAGTTAAGATTATTTTAGCGTTATTACATTTGGTAATATCGTTCACCGGTCAGTAAAATAGTTTTTTCTGTGGTACGCATTCTGAATCCACATCAGAATTGCTCTTGCTACGGATGTACAATGAATAATTATGTTGATGTCATAAACTTACCATCAAGATGTGCATAGCCGTGATCGTCTAGTCGTTGATAACGAATGTCATAACGGTGATATTAACAGTGCAAAGTTCGAACCTTGTACGCGGAATGAATTTTTTTCATTGTAATTTTTTTTTCTGGACCAAAATATAGTTTTAATCCTAGAACATGTAGAAGTATCATATATTTCATTTTCATATAATGGCAATGATTTTGTTCTGTTTTTATTGTCAAAGAAGTAGTTTTAACCCGTTTCTTAAAAAAAAATAACACCCAAAATAAAACAAATTCAATAAACATGAACAAACCAAGATATATATATTTCATTAGATTACAAAAGCGAATTATCAATGAGACAGAAATACAGTTAAATGACATGTATTGACAAGTAAGCGCTTTAAGAGTACTATTTATATATTGATTGATGTCAGCCATCGTGGTCTAGTGGTATCATGCATAGACTGAAGACTGTATTGATACGAAGAAAATACGCGCGGGTTCGAATCCTACACATGCCACTCGTTTTTGAGAGGATAAAAGATCGTAAGTTAAAAGGTTAAAGTTATAATATAAGTTCTCTTAAGTTAATACTATGGTCAGTGGATTCTTGAAAAATAATCTACAGCCAGAACAATAGACTGACGTCAGAGAAATGGGTTAAGTTGATATACTTCACATTTTATTTTATGCTGGACTTCAACAATATTTTATTTTCTCAGATGATTTGCATTATGATCAAAATACAAGGATGTAACCTGTAAGTCTTATCTATAACATGTATAAATTTGTATGCAGGTTTAAAGGAATGAAAGAGGAAACCCAACATCACTATTAAACATAAGACTTCTAAAGATCTACATCAAGTCATAACAACATGAACAATCATAATAATGTTTGTTCCATTTTACATTTATAAATAGTTTGATTTTTTTTTCAATTTTATATTAAAGATCTAAATTTATTTGTAGAAAAGAAATCATCAGAAATTCACATAAAAAGGAACCCCCCTGAAAGAAGAGACAATTTTGAAACAAAATCAATTAATGTTCAAAAGATTGATGAAACTCATCAACAAAGGACAAACAACACAAAAACCTTTCTATGTTGTCCCAAAGATACGTCAGAGCAAGGAGAGAAATTTACTAAAGGCGACTTTTCAAAATTAATGCTGGATATAAGCAATATGCATCTAGATATTTTGAAATATATTCAAAATTGTTCAAAAAACATTAAATTAATGCCAAAAATAGGAGATTCCTTGGATAGTTGTGAGGACTACAATGATGAAACTAGGAATTTGACTGAGGAGCAAAGAACATCACTCACAAAATATTTATGTGACAATTTTCAACAAATCACCTTGCAACACCCTGATGTACCAAGTCTAATTCATGGCACTATTACATTTATTTTGGCACACAGACCTTCCAACTTAGATTCAGGTTTGTCTGTTTTGCTTCTCTTTTATTTCTGTCAAAAGAATAGAGATGATATACATTTCATGCATTTATTTTAGTGCAAATCATGTGTATGGTGCATATGGTATTACTTAGTCTATATATTCAGCTATATAAAAAATTGACACCTTACATTCCTTAATCATGTTAATGTATGTAGTGTCATCGGGCGAGAAAAACAGACTTGTTTAGGGGATATACATTTTTATGGCCCCTCAACAAAGTTGTTGGTGCCATATAGTTTTACCCTTGTCCATAATTCCGTCTTTCTGTCATTCCGCAACAAACCATTATACAGAGTTTGTTTCTAAACGCCTTCAGATATTGGGCTAATTTCTGGTATGTGAGTTAACCATGATAAGTAACTGATCAATTTTAAGTTTCGTTCCGCTCCACTAATTTTTGCCAAAATTACGGGCTTTGGACTTAAAGAAATTATTGAAAATCACAGTTATACAGACTTTTTCTCTTTTCCCCTCCAGATTTTGAGCTGATTTTTGATATGTGAGGCTACCACCATGTTTGTGTCCACATGTGTTTATATTGAAATTGCAGATTTTTCAGCTTTTTGGGACGGGCTATTCGTGTCGCTTTGACACATCTAGTTTAAAATCAATGTCTTTTGACCTTTTTTTACTTTGTCATGTTTGTACAAGATGCCTTATGTTAAAAACATCCCTTCTGTCATATGTCAATTGTGCCTGACTTAATTTAAATGGTTTCATTGACCACTTGAAAAAAAGTTAAAATTTTCTGTAATGTTAATGTTCATGTTATCATGAGTAGAAGGATAACTTTACTAGCTATTTGCATACATGTGTCTTACATGATCCGTAATAATGCCTGTCAGACAGTTTTCATTTGGCCTATTCCTACATCATGTATATGCAAATATATCTACAATACCAAAATCACGAAAAATAAGTACACCGGAAAAAGTATGTGATGTACTGATTAAGATTTTAAAATTGTATTGTATATATCTACAGGACAAGGATTTGATTTAACTCCATTTTTGGAATCTGATGATAATGATGGCACAGATTCGGATTCAGGAAAAATTGAGAATGATGAATTTTCAAATGGTAATTAGCAAAATGATTAGTGTTATTTTACTCTGATTGAAAGTTAGCATGGTTAGTACATGTGTATAATTACATTACATGCATGTTTCTTAGTATGACATGTATGGTGTTTTATTTTAATGGAAAATTCATACAGACCCAGAAACCAGTGTCTGTTTGCATTTGTAGAAAGAAGTGAGAAACCTAGTATTCATAAGAATACATGTATAAAGCTAGAATTTAGGTTTAAACATTATTAAGATAAGTGTTATAGTTCACACATTTTAACTAAATTGCATAGTCAGCATCATGATAGTTGTACACTGAAACAGGAAGATAAACTGACATGGCTAGAGAATTACGTTTATACAAATTTTGTAATATGTACACAAATGATGTAGTGTGTTGAAAATTATCAACTTTAAGCAATAGGTCAACTCTATTTAGTTTATTGAATGATTGTAAGGTGTACATGTATTTCTCTTTTGTTTTATATTACTATGACCTCATTTTCTTGGATCATGTTAAGTTTATGTGATTGTTGTAGTAAAGCTTTATATTTATATAATTAGGACTATCAACTTAATATCAATGGTTAGTAAAGAAGGCGAGACATTTCAGTGTGTGCACACATTTGTGTCAATGAAAACAAAGTTGTTTAAATGAACTTTTTTGTTTTATTTACAGGACAGGTATTTGATTTAACTCCATTTTTGGAATCTGATGATAACATTGATAATGATGATAATGATGACACAGATTCAGCAATGAATAAGAATGGTGGATTATCAAATGGTAAGTGTGGTATTATTTTATGTTGATGAAAATGTGATATTATGCAAAATTGACACACTTGTTATTGTTTACTGTGTATTCTTATATCTTAGAATAGAATGGTATATAATGGCATGAATGGTATGTTCTTTTTGTTTTGCCTTCAGAAAAAAAGTTTCAAAGAGTGAAACATAGGGTTGCTAATCAGCCTGTGGCATTGAAAGCTCCTTTGCATAAACTTTTATATATCAATTGCAGATCCAGAGCTTGCGGTTGGGGTGGTGTCCATCATGGAACTTTCCCTACATATGGTTTGTTACAGTTAAACAGACATTTGCCTGACACCACCTATAGTTAATTCATGATTTTTTGTTAAATATATAAGTTTATTCTTTGTTAAAAGTCCATGTAAATGTAGAGCTTTTGTATGTTGTATTAATGACAAGAATATTGCCAAGGTATGTTGAGGGGAGACAGTTGAAAAGAAATATTTCAACTATATTTGGTGTACTGGAATATTTTATGATGTGCATGTCAGTTTGGCAGGTTTTATTTGACCTTGACCTCATATTCACGGGTCATTGCTTTGTGTTAAGTTTTTGTATTTTGGTCTGTTTTTTTAAAACTATAAGCAATAGGTTAACTATATTTGTTGTATGGAAGAATTGTAAGCTGCTCTTGTCTGCCCGGCATGTTTCATCTGACCTTGACCTTAATTTCATGGTTCATTAATCAATGTTTAGTTTTCATGGTTAAGTCTGTTTCTTAGAAACTATAAGTAATAGGTCAACTATCACATGTATCAGGACTATACTTAGTGTATTGACTGATTGTAAGGTGTACATGTATTTCTTGTTTGATTTATATAACTTTGATCTCATTTTCTTGGATCATGTTAAGTTTATGTGATAGTTGTAGTAAAGGTTTATATTTTGGACTACCAACATGATATCAATGATTAGTAGAGAAGGCAAGACATTTCAGCATGTGCACTCTTGTTATTAATATGACAAAATAATTATATGAGTTCCAACATAGGAGACTGAATTAAAAATGAGGACCAACAGGTTTTCATTAAGGACATGAAGGACCAACAGGGAAAAACAGATTTCCAGAAACTCTGTCAAATGGTACTTCATATCTTGTGTACAGGTGCTTTATGTTAAGACATTTCTGCTGGCATCTATGATCTTTGTTCTTGGCCTTTATGCTTCACTGATTGTTTTAAAAATGTTTTTATATACATGAATTTTAGCTCACTACTCCCAAATGAGATTTTCTGAAAGTCTATAAGAGGATGAATAACTTTACAGATACACATTGATCTTGAAGACTTTAAAAAACACTAGAATTTAATAAAGTTTAGCATAGCAGGCCAGGCATCTCAGTGTCTGCACTCTTTGTTTGGTTTTATAGCAATGTAATGTTTAGATTCTGCAAATATATTCATATCCCTAAGCTTTATAATATATTTGTTTAATTGTATGTCATATTTTGAGAAAAGCTGCATTGAAGTGACTATTCTACTATTATATATTTATTTTACAAAGTAGAAAATGAATATTACTCAATATCTTGTCTATATCAAGGCATAATGAAAATTTTGCTTACTTATTCATGTCACTTTAAACAGAATGGTTAAATTGTAAGTTTTTTTATTTTTCTTTATTTACAAGTATTTGATTTAACTCCATTTTTGGACTCTGATGATAACATTGGTAATGATGATAATGATGACACAGATTCAGCATGTTCAGCAATGATAGAGGATGGTGGATTATCAAATGGTAAGTATTATATATACCATGCTATTTACGAGTTAACATATTTAAACAATGAATCCGCAGGATGAGTTCGTTTAAATATATGTTAATGAGTAAGGCCTGGTGTATATGTTTTGTAACATCATTCAAAAGTGGACTGGTGATTTTTTATCCAATAAAAAAACAGTGGAAGTGTCATTTTAGCCCGCTGCTTAGCAGGCGCAAGAGGAAACCGATCCAGTTGGGAATACAGCACATCAGATATGACAAAAAGTTAGTTTTTTGAATTGAGCGACTCGGGTTCTTCTAAGGCACATACCATCTGATTTTTTGGGGGCCTGTGAAATTTTAGAGCAAATTATTCCGGCTCTGATTTGTCATAAAAAAATCTTTAAAAAAAAAAGATTTTCCCTGACAAAATTTAATTGCAATACTAATATTTGTATTAACCGCCGCCCCCTACCCACCCCTAGTTGTAAGAGGTGTGTCTAAAATTTTTGTTAAAATTATTAAGTCAGTGACGGAAAGTAGAAATCCTATTTGTAAAATAAACGAAATTCTTGTCCTCGTGCATTTAAATTGTCAATCACATGGAGACGTAACAAAATAGCGGAGTTTAAATCATGGTTTAACATAAAAAATATCAGATTAAACCACAGTCAAAGCTCTGCCTATCTACATGAAGTTGCAAGGACAAACTACGTCATGATTGTTTTTAATGGAATAACATATCAATCTTTTTATTAAACTATGTATTTTCAAAAACCGAACTATTAAGCAAATTATCACATAAAAAATTCAAAGGAAAAATGTTTTATTATGTTACAATTAGTATTATTTTATCAAATAGAAATACAGTATGATAAACTAATTAACTTAAATTCTTATGGTTATCTTGTCCACCGGCAATCAAAACAAATAGTTGCAATGAATAAGTTTCATTTTTATATTAAAAGCACTCATTATTGGTCCAGTGACTTTGAACTTATAAGCAATGTTGATGTCCATCAGATTGTCTTTCTCTGATTTTCATGTGGACAGGCAAACATTGAAATCTCTATAAAATTAAGAATGGAAATTGGGAATGAGTCAAATAGACAACAACCCAACCAAAGAGCAGACAACAGCCAAGGGCCACTAATGGGTCTTTAATGCAGCAAGAAACTCCCCCACCCAGAGGCGTGCTTTAGCGGGCCCCTAAACAAAATGTATACTAGTTTAGTTATAATGAAAATCATACTAAACTCGAAAATATATACAAGAAACTAAAAGTATAAATCGTAGAAGACTAAGAAAATGCCATAGGCTCCTGACTTGGGACAGATGCAAAAATTCTGTTGGGTTAAATGTGTTTTTTGAGATCTCAACCCTCCCATATACCTCTAGCCAATGTAGAAAAACCGAAACACAACAATACACACAGTAAAACTCAGTTCAAAAGAAGACGGTTGAGCCAAATGTCAGAATTATATAGGTAACAAAAGAAACTAAACAAAATGATAATGATACATAAATTAACAAAGGAATACTAGCAGTTACTGACATGCCAGCTCCAGACCTCAATTAAACTGATTCAAAGATAATGTATAATTTTTTCTATATATTAAACGGTCTTGTCACAGTACAATTAGACTTTGCAATTCTTCCATTTCTCTGTTCTCTGTCCACTCAATTATTAAGGTTCAACACTTTGGTCGCCCTGCAGTGATAAGTCTATCCTTCCATAAAATATTGTGTCTTCACATGTTTATTCACTAACACCAGAGGGTGTGTCAATATGTATGCAGACAGAGGCAGATTTAAAGGGTTTGTCAGGGGTCATGCCCCCCTTTTTGTGGTAAAAACTTGGTTGATTATATAGGAAATCATTGAAGCATGACTGGAGGGGGTCCCCTTTTAAGCAGTCAGTGGGACCCCACTTATGAAAATTTCTGGATCGGCCACTATACAGAACTCTGAAGATCATAGGTCAAGGTAAAAAACTTAGGTCAGTTGAGAACCCCATGTCCTATGGAAAAGATAGTGTTAAAAACTTAATTGTTCTGTACATTTTAAAACAGAAGAGTCAACTTTTCAGTTTAATCAAGTATAAAATGTACTTTGATGTTCTTAGATATTTTTTTTTAAATAGTTGGACAAATTCCTGTTCCATTAGTTCAAAACAATTTGGAAGGATTTAAAAATTACTTTTTTTACATGATAATGTAAGCTACAACTATGCCTTTTGAAACTCTTTTCAATACACCTTTCTTCATGTTCTTTAAGTTCTCTTCTGAGGGTGACCATAATGTACAGGTTTGACTGTAAACTATTTATAACTCTTTTTAGGATGAAATAATTCAATCCCTTCTGTTCACTTCAGAATTTTCATGAAAATACTTTTCACAAACATATTAAAACTATTATCTTGTACTGTCACATCACTAGGATAATTTCATATAAGAACTGAATTTTAACACAGTGACCATGGATATGTTAAACAGTTTTGTCAATCTACACATTCTTACCTTCTTTCCATATATGTAATTAATGTAATTTTCTTAAATACAAATAGATTTCTTTTAAAATATATTTTTTGTATTTCATTACCATTTACAGATAATAGCATTGATGAGAATAACGATGATGACATGGATGATGATGATGAGGATGATAGTAATACATCTTCTTGTGTGCAGTCTTATGTAGATGGTAAGACATCCATTTTGTAATAATGTCGTGATCTTTTCTGGATTTATAGCTTTACCAATTTTTTATACTCAGCCTAAAATAGAACATGGAAATCATGGTTCTTAAGTCTTTGTGTCTATCTGCTCGTCCGATCATCCTTCTATCCATCCATACTCATGATCCTGAATCAGGTTAATGTTTTTGGCGAAGGTAGATTAGGGTGAAGCTGAAGTCACAAAACTTTGATCATAGTAAACATGTTGCTTATGATATGATCTTTCTAATTTGCATGCAAAATTAGGGTTTTGACCCCATTTGCATTGTTCAGTGAACATGAAAAATGATACTGAAAGAAGGGCATCAGTGTACTGTGGACACATTTTCTTGTTAAAAAATGGATCGATTTGGTTCTTATTTTGTATAAAAGATAATTGGATGAAACATTTATTGGTTACTTTTTTTAGCTAAGTCCATTTAAAATTAATTGCACTCCATTCAAATATTTGGCATATCCAAAAAGTGACCCATTCCACATATCTGTGTATGCCTTGATATAGAAAGAGACCTTCCCTCTCTTGTGATCATGGTGATATTGTGATTAGCATTGTTAAAATTAAACTGTATTACATTTAAGATTGCACTTCTTTTGAATCTTGATGAAAGGATGGAAATTGACATTATGAATACTTCATAAATTAACTTTTTGTGACTTTGCAGAAATTCCAGTTAACAGAGAAGCTTATCAACTTTTTCCTGACAAAATCAGAGGAGACCTTAAAAGTCCATTTTTATGTAAACAGCAGTGCAGTGAAGCATTATTTCAAGATGAAAATATCATTTATAGAGTCCAACATATAAGATCTGATTTACAAGGTTATAGACAAGGTGAAAAACGATCAACAAAGATCCTTGAATTAATGAGAAATACCATGTATAAAGATAAAAAAAAGGAAAGGAAACACAATTTCCATGGAAAAATAATTTGTATGTAAGTTGATAATTAAGAAATAATTCCTTTATGTCACGCTTTATGCTAATTTAAAAATGGGTAGGCTTTATATTTGTCGGTATTTACTCAAATTACTCTGAACATTCATTTGACATTAGTGGTGTGTAAATATTATGAAATATAATGTCTTCCAATGTTAAATGAACATTAAGCATGATGTGAAGGGATTATTTTATTTCTAGTAGGACAAATATGATATCTTTATAGGTTGAAGTATACAAAATTCCTTAGGTATGTTTGGCTGTTCCTGTTTCCTCCCTATGAATTATGCACATATTATTTTCATATTAATCAAATTTAGCTAAAATAAATAATTTATTAGGATACAAATGAAAAAAACCCAGATAGAACAGTAAGTTTGAGGCATTTGTCAATCTATGTTTTGCCAGTTAGAACACAGCATTGTTTACAAAACAAAATAATTATGTCATTATATGAATAACACAGAGCTGAGAGGGTGATAGAGCAGATTGCTACCTCAAGAAAACATTGTCAACCGCAGCAAAGCCAAGGTTGACAATGCTTTTTAAGGGGTAAAAACGTTACAGGTATTAGAAATATCAACAGAAGTCGAGCAAAATGTTTCATTTTTTAAAATTTTTACAGTCGAATAATAAAATCTGTGCCAAAATGTAGAACTTAGGCATTGTCTTTAGTTACTTGAAGTAAATTCAATTCATTGTCCTTTGAATTGTCGACTTTTGATTGGTCTAGACAAAAGGGTGACATTTGAAAAATTGTCACCCGCTCAGCCATGTGATAGAGTAAATTAACACCCTTGTATTAGCCAATCAAAATATGACATTTTAATGTGAAGTATAATAAATTATAATGTAGTACAACAGACTATTGATCTGAAGATCCCATGAGGAGTTCAGATGTTCAAATGACTTTTTACAATCCAATCAACACTTGCTTCCAAAAGCTTTTGTATGTATTACTATGGACTATTAATGAAGTTGCCATGTAATCTGCATTTATTTCTGGATAAAGTCCTAAATACTATTATTCTAACTGTTTAATTTACTAACATTTCAATTTTAGGCCCCAACCTGTTTATTTTTATGATCCAAATGAATATGTTTTACTATGGACTATTAATGAAGTTGCCATGTAATCTGCATTTATTTCTGGATAAAGTCCTAAATACTATTATTCTAACTGTTTAATTTACTAACATTTCAATTTTAGGACCCAACCTGTTTATTTTTATGATCCAAATGAATATTGGGGTATCCCTTGGCTAATTTTTTAGACTTCCTCATTGTTTTCATTTGAAGCAGAGGTGTTATTTAGTATTGAGCTGCAGGGTAAAACTTGTTGTAAAAAAGCACAAATAAAGGATAACATTTCCTTCGGATACTGATTCCATTAACATGACAGATACAGATCTGTGGTTGAAATAAAAAAAAATATTGAAGTATTAGTTGATTAATGTATCAGCTTTTTATATGATGATTTTTTTTTACAGGAGGAAATGGACTGATCTGTTGGGAATAAGTATTGCCACTTACTACAGGATATTTAAACTTTTGAAGAAAGACATAATGGTGGTAGAGAAAGTGAGGAAAACCCATTACCATAATATCAAAGGTTTGATTTTGTGTATATAGCATGTATAGTTATTTTTATAAATATATAATTATGTTGTGTACAAAGTTGCGATTTTGTACAGGATATAACACGTACAAATTTTTTTTACATGTTATAATTTGTACAATGCAAAAATACAAATTATAACATGTACACAATATTGCTTAAACATGGTTTTAACTTGTACAATTCCATATTTTGCTAGGGTTCCAGCTGTTAATAACTAATTATACTGCTTCAAAGGGGTTCTTTAACTGTACCAAAATGGTATCGCATTAACGGACAATAACAAAAAAAAATGATAAAAATATTGTTTAGGTTAAACGCATGTGTTGCGATAAAAGAATATATTTTTATTTTTAAATTTTGTACCAGTTATAACCTAAACAAAATTGCAACTTGTACACGACATATATCATTGTATATATAGCTTTTAAAGCTCATATTTTCAGTTGCATACAATTTCCTTGATTGTAGGTATGTTTTCTTTGAAAAGATAAGAAATGTCAGCCATTTAAAATATTATTATTAATTAAAGTAAAGTATTAACATTCAAATGATTCTTATGTTAGATTTAAAGTAATATGATGTAAAGATCCATGCTAACCTTTCTGAATTTTTCTGAAGATTTCTATATCGTTTTTGTCCATTGTAAATTATTGATTAAAAGTAATAAATAAAACAATTTACTAGTTGAATATTGCTTTTTGGATTAATACTTAAAATAGATATTTCAATTTTTCAACAATTTGTATTTTATTTTATTATAGGTCTTCACGCTGTAGCATTTATGGACAATTTTATAGATGAGTATGGAGATCCAAGCCCTGAAAGAGATGTAATGCTATTGCCAGATTGCATTAATATAAAGTATATGTATGATGAGTACAGAACTATACCTGGACTTTGCATAAAAGAAAGACGTTTTTATCAACTTTTTTCAGAAAATTTTGAGAAAATTGTTAGTTTTGTTAAGGTAAATGATTGATCTTTTATTCATAAATTGGAAGGAAAGCATATTTGAACCTTTTTTAAAAAAAAGAATTGATTATTCTATTGATAAAGTAAAATTACAAACTGTCATATACATATGCCTCATATTTAAACTGAGTTATTATGATTTTTGTCGCGCCTGCCAGAAAGCTCGACATAGGGATAGTGATCCAGCGGCGGCTACGGCAGCCGCATTAGCTAACTTCTTAAAAGCTTTATATTTTAGAAGGTGGAAGACCTGGATGCTTCATAGTCATACTTTGTATATGGATGCCTCATGTTACGAAGTTTCCGTCAGTCACGTGTCCAATGTCCTTGACCTCATTTTCATGGTTCAGTAACTACTTGAAAAAAAAGTTAACATTTTTTGTAATGTTAAATTCTCTCTTATTATAAGTAATAGGATAACTATATTTGGTATTTGCGTACCTTGCAAGGTCCTCATGGCCGTCAGACAGTTTTCACTTGACCTCGACCTCATTTAATGGATCAGTGAACAAGGTTAAGTTTTGGTAGTCAAGTCCATATCTGAGATACTATAAGCAATATGTCTTGTATATTTGGTGTATGGAAGGACTGTAAGGTGTACATGTCCAACTGGCAGGTTTCATCTGACTTTGACCTCATTTTCATGGTTCAGTGGTTATAGTTAAGTTTTTGTGTTTTGGTCTGTTTTTCTTATACTGTATGCAATAGGTCTACTATATTTGGTGTATGGAATGATTGTAAGGGGTACATGTGTAGCTGGCAGATATCATTGAACAGTGTATTGAAGGCTAATTATAAAAAACAACTAAAAACTATAATTTTAAGAAAATGGAAATAGCGTGTGCATATTTGTAATCATTAAAATAGCAAAAAAATAATCATTGATATACAAAATATTACAGTTGAGTGATTCAGTATCTTTAATTCCAAAACTTGGACATATCTGATCGAATAATCTCATCTACTTTTAGAATACTTTTATCTTTTTAGACAAAGAATATAAATCCTTGTGACATATGCATGAAGGTTAAAATGGAGATGCATAAATTAAAAGATGCTGTTAAAAAAGATCAGCTGAAAAAAGATTTAAAAGTTCACCTTGATAGACAAAGGTAATGTTATTCAATTGAACATTGAATCTGAATCCCTTGAACCAAAACTTATGTGATACAATTCACATTTCTTTTTATACCCCTGTTTTTAAAAAAGGGGGTATACTGTTTTACCTCTGTCTGTCCATCCTTCCGTCAGTTCGTAAGTCAGTCCGTCCCATGAATATTTTTCGTCGCATTTTTCTCAGGAACTACAATACAAGGATTTCTGAAATTTGGTTTCAGGGTTTATATAAGTCAGCTATACTGTGTGATGAGTTTTCAGATTCATTGCTCGACAACTTCCTGTTTACCGAACAACACTTGTATGATTTTACACATGATAGCCAAGTTGAAAATTTCGTCACATTTTTCTCAGGAACTACAATACAAGGATTTCTGAAATTTGGTTTCAGGGTTTATATAACATGTATAAGTCAGCTATACCGTGTGATGCTTTTTCAGATTCATCACTAGATAACTTCCTGTTTACTGAACACTTGCATATTTTTACACTATTAATAATATTCACTTGCGGTGGGGGTATCATCAGTGAGCAGTAGCTCGCAGTTTCACTTGTGTTAGTTTAAAAACAAAATGAATCGTTTAAGTATATAAATGTCTCTTAATTTGGACTACATTTGACAAAAAAACTTCTTCAAAAATGTTGCTACTGATGACAAAATGGATGTCAAGTTTAATATAGGCTATTTCCACTTTAACAGTTCATGAGTTATGGTCTTTGTGATATTGAAAATGACAGGACACAAGAAATTGTTAAAAAATTTGCTTTGCTGTCATTCTGACAGCCTCTTGTCTTTTTTTTCTCGATTTCCAATGAGAACACTTTACAATCAATCACACATAAGTCAACACGGCGGAGCCTCTACTTTAATTTGTTTTCACATGACATTTGTGATTTTCCTCTCCAATATTTAAGAAATAATTCGATCATGCCATGCTCTATGCTCATTTTAACATGGGTAGGCATTATATTTGTTAATATCTTAATGCCGAGCGTAAGCCAGGTATTAAATGTTTACAAATACAATGCCTACCCATTTTAAAATGAGCATAGAGCATGGCATGATAGAATTATTTCGATTCTAATAGGAATATTTTAAACTTTTGTACTTCGAAGCGGACCTATAGTAGACACTCGAAATGTCACAATTTTAATTTGATGATCAAAAACTTTATAGAAAAATCCACAGTTCATCAATAAAAAAAGAACAGAAACATTTAAACTTACTCTTAGAATGTTTTTATCTAATTTCCTAGCGAGCAGCACCAACGCAAATGTCCATTTTGATCTCTGGCGTTGTTCAAAATTCATCTGACGTTGCAATTTCAATTGTGACGTCAATCATGTGCAGCCCATGTTCTATTCGAATTAGAACATGGCTTTGTACCCAAAGCTAAAGAAGAACGTCATATTAGAATTTGTTATAGTTGTGTTTAAGCAATATATTTGTATGCCACTATCTATTTTGTAGTACATTCCCTTGATTCCACTTTCAACTACAGCATACAAACCAAACTAAATGCAAAAATAGTTAAGATCCAATATCATAAATATATAACTGATTTTGAAGCAAATGCTTATTTTTTTTATAGGAGTGAAAGAAGAGACTATTACAAGAAGAAAGACGAAGCATGTATGAAGTCAAAGGAAGTGATGAGTATTATTATTGATGGAATGGATCAGTCAAAGACTAACATTCCACACTTTAAGGGATGGACTAGACCAAAGGTATACAGTTGTACATTGTCAATTATCCAAGTAATAAGATATGAGATGATCAGTAAGTCACCATCAAGTTTTAATCAGGTTTTTTTCTTTTAAAATTTACCTGGATTAGAAACTACCAAATCTCATAATTATGAATTTTAAATTTGGTTTTATAATTGTTAGGTAAAGGTAAAAGGTAAAACATTGAATTCACCATAGCGATTGTTATGGTCTACAATAATGTTCAATATTTCTACCAAATTGCCAATACTAAAAAATATATCAAATTCAACAATATTGATCATTTGATAAGGCATGCACAACTTTAAAAAGTTATTTACATATATCTGTAAGTAGTGTGACATCTGGAAAGGGTAATTGTGTCATAAATGATGTTCATAATAATAATTATTATCCATTTTTCAATTGTTTTATAATGTAGATACAGATGGTACAAATGTGTAGGTTTAAGATCAATATATTTGACAAGTTGAAATTCCAAAATGTCCATTAGTATTGCAGATATGAGCTAGTTAATTGACATTAGAATAGAGTCCTTTTTGCAGATTTTCAGTGGTTGAATAAGCTTAATATTTTAGAAACAACATAGAATTTAGTATTCTCTTGATATAGAGGATAAAACAAATGAACAGATTGGCTATAAAAATCAGTACTGATGCAATATTCTCTCTCTCTCTAGAGATACGTTTGAAACCTCTACAATTTTTTCATATTTTTCTATTTTTGCTCCATTTATATATTATATATATATATAAATCTAAATAGGCGATTAAGGGCATAGGTAGGGATGATTTCTCGTTCAATGACAGAAGTGTTTTTTCTTGTCAGGGAATGAGGAATCACTAAATACCAGTATGTCTTTGGCAATTTATTTGGAAAAAATTGATGCAACTTACCATTATGGAAAAGGAAAAACTACAACCAATCCTTTCTTAAGGATTCTTTATTTGCTACACCAATCGAGGGAGACGTCCTTACATTGGTAGCATATAACTAGCACATGTCTTGTTACCGGTTTCTAAATATACTTTTTTTATATACATGTATATAAGTATATCACAGACGACACAAAGGTGAACAACCATATAAATTTTCTAAACAATTTTATGACACCTATCAATTAATAATGTACATTTCATTAGGGACTATCATTTGCTCTTGATTTTTTTCATTTTCATAGTACATGTACCTTCTGCATGATATGTGTTTTGGTTTTTTTTGTCTCTCAACATATATATATTTCCTAGTAATTCAGCAACCATGTCCGTCAAAGTTTCATAAGATTACTCGCCAAAACGTAATACTAAAAATAATTTAAAGACTGAAAGTATATATACATAATATTTTAAATTATGTTATATGAATTTAAGGCGCAATTACTACATAAGTAAGCCGCCTTCCAAAACCAATAACAACAACAATCTACACAATCAACAGTAGTGATTAAGACACTTGTTCTGTAAAGGAATCTGGCTTAAAAGTTGTTTTTATGTCCCATTTATGAGCATTATGTTTTCTGGTCTGTGTGTTTGTTCGTCCATCTGTCCCACTTAAGGGTTAAATTTCTGGTTAAGGTAGTTGTTGATGAAGATGAAGTCTTATCAACTTGAAATGTAATAAACATGTTACTTATGATAGGATCTTTCTACATGTATTTGTAATGCCAAATTAGAGTTTTGACAACAATTTCACAGTCCACTGAACATAGAAAATGATAATGTGGTTGGGGAATCCATGTACTATAGATACCTTCTTCTTTTTAATTTTTTAGCTTTGATTATAGGATTCACATATGTACAGAAGTTCAACATGTCCATGCACTAAATCCAAACATTTTTTTTGAAGTGTGGAGCAGCAGCTTTAAAAACCCACATCACTGGATGTTTAGTTCATGGCAGTCAACTCTATCTATATACAGATTTACTACAATGGCCACATGATCCTAACCTAACTATTACCTGCCTTGTTAATGCTATAACCAGTAATACAAATGTGCTACCTCCAAAACTATATGTACAATGTGACAATTGTGGAAGAGAAAATAAAAACAAGTATGTGATAGGATTCCTTGGTTATCTTTGCTTGAGTGGATATGTCAAAGAGGTACTTATATATGTTTATATGTATGTATGTACAGTTAAGACAATGTTGCCAATATTAAAAATATCTTTGTTTCCCCTCCCCGACTGAGGTTATCAGGGTATGGGTAGGTAGGTAGGCAAATTATTTTATTTTATTTCTTGATATAATTTTTTCTATATTGAATTTTTACAAAATTCAACAGGTAAGATAAGTCAAGAAAAGTGGGGTTTTCCCTGATTTCAGTGTACATCCCAGTTTTCTGGTGTTAAAAACTGTATACAGGGATTCCTTTTTTCCCTATTTATTTTATGCTATGAAATCTTCAAAAGCACACGTTCTTCGTGTGATAACAATGTTTAATGAAAGCAAGTGTTTAATTAGTTAAAAATCAAGCTTATTTCAAGTCTAATTTCATGCATAACTCAGAACAAAACAATTCCTGTGTTCACCAATTCATACCTTGATCATCAATTATGAGATGACAAAAAGATATGTTAATGACTTGGGAATTAAAATTCAATGAATAAGATTTTTCAATAGAAGGGAACATAATCAAGTTCAGTTATGTTCAGTTACACCTGGATCATGCAGCTTGGTCAATTAATTCCTAAACAAAAGATTTGTATGTTTTTTCGAGTTCTAGAAAAAAACAAGGCTTCACTTTAATATTCATGTTTTGTTGTTCCTAGAATACTTTGAGTATTTACAAATTCAACTGATGCAGTTATAACGCAAAACGTGCCCTTTTGTAAATTTCATGCCATAATTTGAAACAAAAAAACACATTTAAACTGGTCTTGTTTACACCAGAAATCAGGGAGGTTCCCTGAAAGCAGGGAATTCACGTATCCAACATTTTCTGACTTGTGCCCAACCTGTTCGAAGTAAAGACAAAGTAGATTGATTTCAAAGTATGATTCAGACCATTTTTACTCAAAGATTTCATCCCTTAAACAGGAACAGAGGTAAAAGACAAAGCCAATCAAGGTGCACTCAGTGGGTTGAAAGATTCTTCAGATTTTTTATTTTCAAATATCACCCTTGCACACAACACAAATCGTGTGATGTTTGTTTTCCTTGATTCCATATCATATAGACGCTTCAATGCAAAAATGCCTTGATTTAAAACGCTTGTTGACTACAGCATCGGAAAAGTATGACAAAAAAAACAACGCAGGTTTACTACAGCATCGGAAAGATATCACCAAAAACCAACATAGCAAAAAAGAATTTTGGACAAGAATGGCCAATTAAATTTTTTGAGTCCTGGCGATTTTACCTGGTCGTTGGTGGGAGGGGAAACAAACAATATTTTATTTTTGGCCTGAATTATCAAACTAAATTTCCTCAATCTGAGAAAAAAATGCCACACTCTTTGAATTTGTATCCTAATAAAATGTGGAAAATACACTACTGAAATAGATCTATGAAATATTAAAACAAGTTTGAAAAGAATTTTGGAGAAAAGTTTATGAAAGGATGTGTGTAAATTACTTAGATTTGTGTACAATCAGGTAAATGTAGCAATTCATTGCAAATTGTTAGTCTGTCTGTCTATATGTATGATATGCACATTTTAACACTGTGTATTCAGGCAAATGTCATGCAGATAAACCAAGGCAAATATTTTTGATAGTCTGATACAAAAAGATTAAATATTTGTTGGCCCATTTAGAAAAAAAAGATATGTTCAATGATTTGCTGTTAGTTCTGGTTTGCTGACACTATAATTTGCAATAACTTTAAAATGGTATGTTTAAATGCACATTCATACTTCCAAAATAACTGTAATGATACTGATTAACACAAAATATTAGTGGTGAGTGATTTATGCTCTTGTGAGCCTCTTGCTATATATACCAGTAATTGCTATTGGTGCATTGCATAATCATGATAATAGAAAAAAATGACCATACTAAACTTATTGCACACAACATGCTTGTAAGAACAAGTTTATCTATGCCAAGTCCCAAAATATCTGACGATCAAATAGGATAAGCATGCAGCAGTACAACATAAATTAAAAATTTCTGTTTAATTTAACCTATAGTTTTGTACTCTTGATCCTTGAATTCAAAAACATGTATATGGTGCGCTGTTAGGTTTGTTGAGTCACTAGGGAAAGTAGCTTGTTTGTGATTTGATTATTTGTTGCTGGGTTGCTGTCTATAGACAAATATTCCCTTCTTCTATATATATATGTAGAATATGTCTTAGTTCTTGATAAATTTCAATTTATTGTTCTTGTGTTCTGCATACTTTTAGGCTTATCTGTCCTTCCTTCTGAAGGGACATACACATGAGGACATTGATCAGCGATTTTCAGTAATTTCACACAGATTACGACGGGTTAATGCCATGACACTTCCTCAGCTACAAAAGGAAATAGAATCAAGTTTTCATGATAAACCACACCAGGAAGTGTTAGCATGTGTACGAGATGTCAAATCATGGTTAGACAATTCTCTTTGTGAGATGTCATTCCATTCCTTCCAACATCAGTTTTGGTATGTATTTTATAGTGACATACAGCTTAGAGCCTCTTTTATAAATAAATTAATCATATTTAAAATGTAACAGTTCATAGCAAGAAAAACATGAGCAAAAGTAACAAACTATTTAGAAATGATTGTACATTTCTCACACTTATCACTTGGATAAATTTCAAAAACTGATTACTAATACTTATAGAGCATTTTTGATCCGATTTTCTTCAAATGAGCTGCAAGAATAAGGGAAACAACAGACAAAATCAGATAAAAAAAAATATGAAGGGCACCGTTATGTTGGAGAAGATCATATTAGAATATCCCATATCTATACTTGTAACTGCAGTAACAACCTGCAGTTTTATCAGAGCATCTTTATTATTAATTAAGGTTCCAACGTATTGATACCTTGGCCAAGTGTAATGAATAAAATAATTCCCAGAAATTATTGTATTCCATGGAAAAGAGTCTCAGATTCCAAGATAATAGAATGTTAATCTACTGAAAGTGATGGTTCATAGCTTTTATTCCAGTAGGCAGCAGATCTGCATGCTCAATACCTTATATAAAGATGCCTTGTAAGAGGTGTCCATTTGTCACATGTGACATGACCTTGACTATAATTTCATCATGTTCATAGCTTAGTGAAATGCCTAGAAAATCAACCTAGTAAAGTAAAGGTCCATGAAACCTTTACTTTTCACTTTAACTTCATACTTCTAGGATATATATTTACCTGAGATAATGTAATATAAACAAATAGGATCCAGAAACGAGCAACATTTGTTTAGTTTGTTTTACTCATGTGATATTTGTTTTTTTTTACTTTAGGCTCTATTGTGACCGTCCTAACCATGTTACTTTGAAATATAGGAAGTTTTCAACTGATTCTTGGTTGCCTGAGGCTGGACAAAACCAAATAGAATTGTTTGATTTAGATATGACAGGATATAACACTATTCTCCAGGGTAAGTTCCAACCTAGGTGGTTTTAAAAAAAGGATGTTTGAACCAAACAGCACAAATATATATATATAGAAAGAGGTGGTATGAGTGTCAATTAGACAACTCTCCATCCAAGTCGCAATTTATAAAAGTTAACCATTGTAGGTCAAGGTGTGGTCTTAAACACAGTACCTAGGCTCACACCGAACAACAAGCTATAAAGGGCCCCAAAAATTACTAGTGTAAAACCATTCAAACGGGAAAACCAACGGTCTAATCTATATAAAATACGAGAAACGAGAAACACTTATGAACCACATAAACAAACAACAACCACTGAACATCAGATTCCTTACTTAGGACAGGTGCAAACAATTGCAGTGGGATTAAACGTTTTAATGGTACCAAACTTTCTCCCTTTTCTGAAACAGTAGTATAACATCACATCATAGACAAGCAAACTATAAATTATCAATTGGAAAGACTTAACTCAATCAAAAAACGAAGTGACACAATTAAACACACAATGAACAAATACATTTTATCTGTATTACAATGTAATTGCAGAGTTAATAAAAATAAGGGATGAATTATAAAGGTCAAAGTATAAAACTGCTGTGAAATGTTAATTTTTTTTTAGAAAAACATCAAATTGGGAGAAAAAAAATTACGTTATATAATACACAGGTAAATGAAAATAATTTTTGTTGTTAAGTATACTTCTTCTTTTGTTTTTATAATCATCCGGTTAAGAATATCAAGAAATATGTTGGACTCTCAGATGTTATAAAACAATAGCTTAACTAGTGTAAATTATAATTGAATTGTGAACATTCCCCTGACAGCTTCAGCTTGTACACATTATAATCTGCATTATACTTAACAATTATATAAACAAAGCAATCAAGCCAACCAAACATTGAAACTAAAAGCATTATAAAAATAGCTCTAAGGTTATAAAACTAATGATATAATTTCATTGAATAGGTATACCTAAAATATGCCAGCAGCACTACGATGATAGCAGGATTGAAATGGTCAGAAATGCCGTCATGAAAATGAAGAATTTTTTGAATTTCCAAGAATATACATGGTGAATGGAATTTCTTAACAATCCAACTAAATCCACTCCCAAAATAACCAGATGGCCATTGACAAATTTACTGAAAATGCACAAGATTATAGATATACCAATACAGCTGGTGCAAACAGAGGATCCTGAACCTTCATGCATTTCTGAAATGTTAGAAAGTGAAGGCTTAATAAGAGAAGTATGATTTCCTTAGCATTCACTTCTTAAAAGTACATTAATCTTAGTGTCTCTAATTTTTGTGATATTTTCATGTTTCTTGATTGGTGTGAGAAAAATATTTTTCCTCACTAGTGAAATATCTTGGCAAATTTAAACGACTGGTCGAAATTTTATTATTATGTAAAATTTTCTTGGTTTCTTCTGAATTTTTGTATTTGTGGCGTCATGTTAAAAGATGACCATGTCTGATAAAGTTGCATATAAAGAACACAACTTTCTACAAATCTTTGAAATGGAAGGATAAAAATCATAAGAGAAACAGATTTCACTACTTTAAATCGTGTATTATGATATTTGTCCACTCGCAACAGTTGAATTGTAATTATAAAGAAATCTCTTCAGACCTCATTTTTTAGCTCACCTGGCCCGAAGCTTTTCTCATCACTTGTCTTCCATCCTCGTCGTCGTCTGTCATTAGCTTTTACAAAAATCTCATCCTCTGAAACTAATGGGCCAAATTAAACCAAACTTGGCCACAATCATCTTTGGGGTATCTAGTTTAAAAAATGTGTGGCGTGATCCAGCCAACCAACCAAAATTGCCGCCATGGCTAAATATAGAACATAGGGGTAAAATGTAGATTTTGGCTTATAACTCTGAAATCAAAGCATTTAGAGCAAATCTGACATGGGGTTAAATTGTTTATCAGGTAAAGATCTATCTGCCCTGAAATTTTCAGACGAATCAGACAACCGTTTGTTGGGTTGCTGCCCCTGAACTGGCAATTTTAAGGAAATAATACTTTTTTTTGGCTATTATCTTGAATATTATTATAGATAGAGATAAACTGTAATCAGCAATAATGTTCAGCAAAGTAAGACCTACAAATAAGTCAACGTGACCAAAATGGTCAGTTGACCCCTTTAAGGAGTTATTGCCCTTTATAGTCATTTTTTACCAGTTTTTTGTAAATTTTTGTAATCTTTTTTTGTAGTCAAGATCTATCTGCCCTGAAATTTTCAGATGAATCCGACAACTGGTTGTTGGGTTGCTGCCCCTGAATTGGAAATTTTGCTGTGTTTGGTTACTATCTTGAATATTATTATAGATAGAAATAAACTTTCAACAGCAATAATGTTCGCAAAGTACGATCCACAAATAAGTCAACATGACCAAAAAGGTCAGTTGACACCTTAAGGAGTTATTACCCTTTATAGTCAATTTTTAATAATTTTGTAAATTTTGTAAATTTTTGTAAATTTTAACAAAATATTTTCCTCTGTAACTAATGGGCCAAGTTCATAATAAATTGAGATAATTGTATGGTGTCAGAGGAGTTGTGGCTCAACGGAATAGGTCTCCTCTTTCAGTAGTATAGATGGAAAATTACATTCTTTGTGCTCTCTTGCCAGAGTTTTTATAAAACTTATATCATAGTTTCATATGAGCAATGTCTAGATCAATTTGAAAAATCATTGCATATAAAATATTTTCAAAAGAGTTTAAGGCCACTTGAAAATGTTAATTTTTTCCCAAAATACATTGCATTTTATTTCAAGCCTTCATTTCTCAAAGATATTTATGAAAATTATGTTCCTTTAACCATTGTAATTTTTTTGGTTTAACATTGTTTTTGTGAGATAGTAATTTACTGGATATTCTATTTTAAGATTAAGACAAAGGAAAAAAAAAGAAAGAGAAAGGATTAAACTGATGACGAATTCTATATTCATCTGTAACTTATGCAGTATTGCTGGTTTACAGAGATGCTTAAAGTGACTAAAGCAGGATTTTCCACTGAAATCAGGATTGAAGATGTTGTACAGCTTTTATATGTTTTTCTTGGAAACAATAGAGCTAATAGAAATGCATAAGGCATCCTTTTATACTTAAGAAAAGAGGAACTGCAGTATACCAGATCAAAGAATCAAAGAACAAATGAAGGCATTTAGATTTAAGAGATTATCTTTTGAATTATGTAACTGTTGAATTGTATCAACATGCTATTATTATTATTGTTGGCTTTTGGCCATTAACAAGAAATAAGGTTAATATTGGATCGAATAGAATATAGATATAAGGCTTGTAATGTTATTCATACTGTTAGCGTTCAGCCAGTATGGAGCAATTGCACTCTGCATTTGCAAGAAATGAATATAGGCATGATATAATCTTCATATTGTTAGCAATTTAAAAGAAGTGTATATGAATAAAAATAAAAAAAATAAAAGTCAAAATTCCTCAACAATATTTCTAGAATCTAAAATGTACTATCTGTTTTGTTTATAAAAAATGTCTTCCTGTATTGTTTTTACCTGCAAGGCGTCTACCTCCACCATATAATCATTACATGCTCTGCTCTGTCATATTAATATAACAATGAATTATTTGTCTATATGATGTACGTTTAACCACTATTGATATACACATGTAAATGTAAGTGACCTACTTTGAAGCAGAAGTAATAAGCATGAGTATATTAAACTATTAATTCTAGAAGTATTGTTGTTTGCTGTTTGTAATTAGGTTATAAAGATTATGTATTTACAAATGTTAATTATATATTGGTCAGCCAAAAATGTTAATTACATTTGCAGATTTAAAGATGCAATATCAGCAACATATATGAATTTCCTCCATTTTGTCTAGTTATAGCAGAAAAATGTCAGTTTTTACAGTTTGAAAAATAAGAATTGTCCAATCAGACCTTTTTTGTAATCATATATCTATCTGTTCTTTAAAGTATACACAAAAGACCTTTTAATATGCTTTCATGTTTGAATTGTTTAACACTAGTAATAATGGGGCACTCAATAGCATGCTGTTTAGTGCGAGCCAAAGCTCTGTGTTGAAGGTCATACTAAGACATATAATTGTTTATTTTTTACACATTATGATTTGGATTGTTATTTGTTTCATTAGCACGTATACCACATCTTATTTCTATTGGCAGGTTAGACAGCAAAATTGATATTTGTATTAAATTCGTTATATTGGTTATTAAATTTGTATGTGGTATTAAAATATGAAGGGTTTGATCACCTGCCAATAGAAATAAGATGTGGTATACGTGCTAATGAAACAAACGTGGTTTGACAAAAAGTACACATACCGTTACCAACCATTTAGAAACTCTATATGAGTTATTTCCTCTTCTGTATATGACATAAAGGACATATAAGTGTAACATTATAATGGTAAGACATAGATACATAGGGTCTTTCAATTTGAAATCCATGGTCTCATCTATGCTGGTATCTATTATGAGTTTTCTTATGACTTTGGACCAAATGTACCAATTTTTTCTTCATATACATTTTGTATCACTTCTATTGGGGTTTTTTTCAGATTAGACGAAGTAACTTTTTCCAAAATAGATATAGCTAATTGTCACCCCTTTTCAAGTAAAAATACATGTATAGAAACCACATATCTTTTAATCAGTGCATGGATATCTGTCTTCTGACACCTTCATTGTATAATTTGTTTCCTTTTAATCTTTTTTATCAACAAATCATAATTTCAAAACCCAGTTCTTTCTTGTTCTGATTTTTTTTATGGAAGTAGTTTAAAAAAATCCTTATTCGAAAATTCATATTAATTAAAAAGTTGATATATTCAGTGAAACAAAGAATGCAAATATTTTTACATGTTTTAAGGCTAAATGAAAAATGAAATTGGTGTCATCTATCCTAGAAAAAAATGATAAATTATTATATCCCAGAAACTCTCATTTGCATTATAGTATAATAAATAGCCAACAGTATAAATAATATCCTACTATGCCAAAATTATTATTATATATATAAGTAACCAATTGTTATAACATCACATATTGTATTGTTCTACTTAGAGTTTCTATGTAACTTTGTATCAAGAATGTCTGTGAGAATAAAGATCTATATTTATCAAAGATTTTTCTTTAGAAGAGATATTAAAGTATGCAGCATAGTTTACCTGCTTCACCAAGATGAGGATTGAAAGCAAGTTGTGTAAAGGCTCCGCTCTGTCTGTCTTATCCACTTATGTATTTCACTTTTTTCAAAGTTTTTTTGGGCTTCTATTAAAGGGGTATATTATATTTGGTGTTGAGCTTATGAATGGGAGGTTGTGACATTTAAGCAGTATACAAGGTCTGCCATGCAGCCACTTCTTGTTGGCAATGGTAAAATAGAAAATAAACCTAAAGATTGTACAAGGAAAAATATATTTCTTGAATTCTAAAAGGGAATTATTTTATATTTGGTCTGGAACCTGTTATGTTGAGTTGAAGGTGGTTTTATTTTTAGCTTTTTTAGATCTGTGGTGTTCAGTTAGTTGTCTAATAACATTAACGGTACCAATTTTCCTGCACCAAAGTTACTTTTCAACTTTCTACAGAAGGGCAATGGCTCATATTTCAGTTCCTAGAACTATATACAAAACAGCTGTGCTAGCATAGGGCAGGTTTAACTGCCACAAAAAGAAATCCTAAAGAATCAACATACAAAAAAAAACATGACATGCTTTTCAATAATCTGAAATATACAAAGGTTTTACAAAGTTGTTTACCAAGCCACAGAGATCATCACTAGAAAGCTCTTTTCCTTTTTAACTTGGTAGATATATATGTGTGTTTCTGTTAGTGTCTATTTATACTATATTCCTTAAATTCTCACGGATTGCTAGAGTTGGGTCTCTTTTGAAAATGTTCCCCAGTTCTGAGATGATTTGTATTTACTTATATTTGTACAGTCAAGGAGTGATTGTGTGTTAGAAAATTTGTCATTTTCTTACCACCTTAAGGTAGCACAATACAAATAGTTATCAAAGATACCAGGATTATAATTTAGTACGCCAGACGCGCGTTTCGTCTACATAAGACTCATCAGTGACGCTCATATCAAAATATTTATTAAGCCAAACAAGTAAAAAGTTGAAGAGCATTAAGGATCCAAAATTAAAAAAAAGTTGTGCCAAATACGGCTAAGGCAATCTATGCCTGGGATAAGAAAATCCTTAGTTTTTCGAAAAATTCAAAGTTTTGTTCACAGTAAATTTGTCAAAATGACCATATTATTGATTTTCATGTCAATACCGAAGTGTTTACTACTGGGCTGGTGATACCCTTGGTGACGAAACGTCCACCAGCAGTGGCATCGACCCAGTGGTGTAAATAGTTATCAAAGGTACCAGGATTATAATTTAATACGCCAGACGCGCGTTTCGTCTACATAAGACTCATCAGTGACGCTCATATCAAAATATTTATTAAGCCAAACAAGTACAAAGTTGAAGAGCATTAAGGATCCAAAATTAAAAAAAGTTGTGCCAAATACGGCTAAGGTAATCTATGCCTGGGATAAGAAAATCCTTAGTTTTTCACTCCCAATCAGATAACTTTAAACTGATGAATTCATTTCATCCTTCTTTATAGTTTTTAAATGAGGTACCAAAAGAAAGAAGAAAGATTAATATTTTAAATTGTGATAATTTCATTATGACATAATTATTACATAATCAATTGTTATGTAATTAGTTGATATATTGTGATGTCCACACTTGAATGAATTTAGCGACTTTGTTCATCATAGCATCCCAAACTATTTTATAGATTCTTGTACAACACAGCTTGTCCTCCAAAACCGTGTCTCAGAAGCCAAAAACATCAATAGAACAAATTTTATACCCAATTGAATTTAGTGAACTCTTATGAATTGATGTTGCAAACTTCATTGAAGATTTTTGAGAGAATGAAATACAATAGGAAAAATCTGAAACAATACGATTTTCGCATATACTACACAACACGAAATTTGCATTGATACAACGTTATCGACAACATTGTTGTACGACAACAAAGAAGTGAAATAATCGAGTTTATTATATTTTACGTTAAAAATCATATGTTGATTGGCTAATACGAGGGTGTTAATTTAGTCTATCACATGGCTTAGCGGGTATTTTTTTTAATGTCACCCTCTCCACTAAATCAATTTAAAATCGGTAATTTAAAGGACAATGAATGGAATTTACATCTAGTTATTAAAGGCAATGCTTAAGTTCTACGTTTTGGCTCAGATTTTATTATTTAACTGTCAAATGAAAAAATAAAACATCTTACTTCACTTTTGTTGATTTTTCTAATACCCGTAACGTTGATGTGAATGTGACTTCATAAAAAATACTTTTAAATAACAATTATCTGTAAAAGACAATAATGATAGGACATTCAGTATAATAAATGAAATAACACATAGCTGAGAGGGTGATACAGCATATTGGTACCCCTCGAAAAAACATTGTCAAGCTTGGCCTCGCGGCGTTTGACAATGTTTTCTTGTGGTAGCAATCTGCTCTATCACCTTCTCAGCTCTGTGTTATTCATAATTATTTCACATAAAAAATCACGTTAATGAATTGCCATCAATGTAGTAACAATATTTAATATATTAACAAACAAAATAATCTAAAGGTAATCCAAGCATTTTAGAGACAAAATCTTTATCATAAAAGCGCTTTAAAAATATAAATCACCAAAATGTTTGAAAATGTATAGATTTATTGTATATTTAAAGCGTTTGAACGACAAAGAATTATAAACATTACAAAATGGCGCAAATTTATATGAATCTATGGCTGTATCAAAAAACATCTCTTGTTTTTTCTAAATAGAAATGATAATGTAATTAAAAAGATAGAGGAATACCAGAAAAGGAGGAGGAAATCGCTTAAACTTTAAGATAAGTATTTCTATATGTTTGACTAGTTTTACTACGTTTGATTTGTATGACAATATGCAAACAAAATATCTTTGGTACTCAGATGGCCATGTACGAGATCAATTAGCTGTTGAATATGTACAAGCAGCTCGTCCAATAGTTGGTTGTTGTTCATTTGCAGGTATATATTATTTCATATTTTCAAAAATATTTTTTTTATGACTTATGACTTCAAATAGGGTCCGTAGAGTAAACGTCATGTAATTCATGTAATATATAGTGTTATATGGACACACCGTATACAATACAGCCTAGTTCAGTATATGGCTTTATAGTATACAAGAAGTGAATAATACCAGAAGCATCATCAAAAATCATTTGGCTAAAATAACTGATAATACCGTGTCGAAAAGCGTAGTAGATTAACAAAAGGACTAACAAATAAGTTTTCTGAAACCACATAAACAACTACAGATTAAGCATTTGCAATCCACCAAAAGTATAATTTGAGGTTACCAATCAGCATGATCAGCATATAAATCAATGAATGTGGAAAATGCAATTCTTGTTCATGTAACTACATGTATACACGTACACGTGATTTGTCTAGATCAAACATTAAATCTCATCTGCGAAATCCGTTAAATTTGATTTTATTGGATAAGTTTTCACTTTCAATTAAAATGTTGTTGTAAAAACCAAGGATTTGTATAGTACTATACAAATCCTTGTAAAAACTAAAACTTTAGCATTTTAAATCATGAAAAAAACAAAATTTATGTACTTGTTAAAATTGTTCTAATGGCTAAAATTTTAGCAGAAAAAAATTGAACCCAAAATGTTTGAAAGCTAAAATTTTAGCCCTCAGTTTTTAGTTTCGATAAGCTAAAAATTTAGTTTTGTTTTATATATTCATTGTGTATCATATGGCATAAAAAGTGGAATGCTAAAGTTTTATCAAGCGTATTATTTCTTTTATTTTTATTACAGGTTGATTTGAAAGCTGTTGTGAATTTTCATTGGTTTTTCTTTAATAGAAAAATTATATTCAGCGGTATTATTTTAAGCTTAATGTAATTTTTCTAACATAAGCAAAACTGTAGTTTTCCGACAAGATGTGAATTGTTGTTCCTTTATGACATGGTTCGTCAAGAGATATGTTTAGATTTCCAGATATGACATTGTATGAGAATAAAACTGCTAGATTTTTAGCGAAAATCCATAGTCTTTTGACCATTTCGCAATGATTCAAAACAATCCGTTTTGAGAATGAAAATTGCAGTGAATCAAAATTTATTGCAGTCCGTTATATACAATAAACCCATTTAGGACCAGCTACCACATGAGCCTGAAAATCTCGTGCATGGTTAGTCACATGCATATATGAACCAAATATCAGAATGCGAGTTCTCATTATAGCGGTACTCACCCAGTCGCAGTATTCGCTGTAACAAAAACCTCGCAATAGTTTCTGAATTTTCAGTATTCAAAATCCATGATTTGATTTGACTCCATCATGTTCAAAGGCAAAAAAAAATGAAAGTGCGATGTGCACACTAAAAGATTTTTCACATCCACTCATTGCCTCCCAAGGAAATGTGGATATACAGTGGGAAAATACACAAAACTTACGGACAGGAAGACGGATACAGTCACCTCTGATACATTTCTTATGGGTGTAAAAGAGAGGCGAAAGATACTAAAGGGACATTCAAACTCACAAGTAGAAAATAAACTGAAAACGCCATTGCTAAAAAAAGAAAAAGACCAACAAACAAACAACAGTACACAAAACATAGAAAACTAAAGCCTGAGTAACACGAACCCCACCAATAACTGGTGGTGATCTCAGGTGCTCCGAAAGGGTAAGCAGATCCTGCTCCACATGTGGCACCCGTCGTGCTGCTCATGTTGTAAAAATCCAATACAAAGAACCACAGCGATTTCAATATATCGATAGGTTTATTGCAAGCTGAACTATTATTGTTTTCACCACTGCTATGTCTGTTTGTTGGATATTGACCATTTATTTTAAATGTTGGCAAAATTGCACTATTGTGTGAAATAGCTTTCTATATTCTCGGCATCCTGTCAAATAGTTCATGAAAAGTAATACGTTTATCTATTAGTTCCAGCATACAGTAATATGACTGTATATTTTTCCTGTTTCAATTACAATGTACGTATATGTATGGGGCTAGGAAAAGGTTATCATTTATGAGGATATGAATGGGGTTAGAGACATATAATATATGTCTCAGATGGGGTTTAAAGAACAGAGAATCATGGGACCAATAAAAATAAATAAATATAGACAACAGAATAAAGAGGTGATTGTTTGTTGCTTAACGTCCAGTGGCAAATATTACATGCATGCTTAGGACAATTATTATACAGATTAATTGGCAGAAGAATAAAGAAAACAGTGAAATGGTAAAAAAAATAAAAGGTATAGAACTATAGAAACGATGATCTGACCCCCCCCCCCCCCCCAAATATTTCATGCATATTCAGGACGAGAACAAATTAACAATAAATACAATACGTAGGTTCTGTAATAGAGGCGTCTGGGGTTGAGGTCGGAGAAATTAAGACTGCCACGGGAAATGATGGTATATTGGAAAGGGACAGAAATTTAGCCTTGCAACAGGTCACCTACGGACCCCTCAAAGAGTTGTTGCAAGGGTTCTTAACGTGCAAAGAGCGTGGCACTCTCTTTACACGAGGCATCGGATTTAACGTCCCCATTCTGACCGGACGTGGCTGCAAATTTGTACATCCCGCACAGCCAAACGGACGCCCCACTTTAGCACGGGTTTTACTGCCGGTCGGAGGAAGACCAATGGTGACCATACTTCTATTCCCCAGTCACCCTTGGGGGTCACAACCTAAGAAGCCAACTTCTTGTTTGCCAATACTTTGTTGGTAAAATTTGATTTGCATGGATATGTTAAATATGGTGTAAGTGGCTGAGGGCCTAGAGCACTGTTCTTGGTTGTTACACCAGTGACAAAATGTCGAGGGGCAAATTGCCCATGTTCGTCTATCCGTTTGTCATTTTATCCTCACATAACATTATATCCTATTAGTATATGAGAAAACTTACCATATGTGCCATATTCTGTACATAATAATTATTTTTTTTGTTATGAGGGTGTACAAACATCCACATAATTCTTAAAATAGTCAGAATATTCATATTTTTCTGTTAATTATTTGAAAGCACATTGTTTTGGCTATAACAAAATTAATAGAAGAATTCAACGAATATTTTTTTTCTAATCCAAGAAATAAAAATTTTTAACAAAAATGTTTTTTGGTGTGTTGCTATGGTGATTGTTTCTTTGTCAGTATGACTTAATATACATACTACTGCCATTGTTTGTGTTTTTTTTTACTTATACAATAATTGTGTGTGATATATACAGAACAAATCTTTCATTTTAATATTGAAGGCTTGAAAAATATATATTAAAGTTACTTCAGTAATAATTTATACGTACAATGCAAATGCTAACTTTGGGTACAGTTACCATGGAAACGAACCAGAATATTTCATATTTTCTGCTCAAATTTTGATAGAGGTCAATGCAAAGTACATCTATGCAATTTTATAGGAAAATTCAATGAGTAAAAAAAAGTGCTACATCTGTAAGAATCTACCTTATCTTGATTATTGGCTTTACTACGGCAGTCGTCTTGGTATTTCATTTTGCTCTTCAATATTTTTATATTGTTGTTTCAAACCAACTATTTTCCACCCAGAACAATGCTGATGATTGTTAGTTATGTGAGATATACAAACCTATACTTCAAAGACTGAATCAGTCCAAAATTCTCAAAAATATTTCATTTCATAAAAGGCAATCATTCCTAGAGGATAAGCTTCAACATTACAGAAATGAAACAAAATGAATGAAATTGAAGGAGTTATGTAGAACAAGATGGGTGGAAAGACATGATGCCTTTGAAATTTTTTAGGATATCCTTCCAGCAATACTAGAAGCCATGGAAAATATCAAATCAGTGGACAATAGCCTAGTTGCAATAAATGATACACAAATCCTAACAAAACATTACATCATACAACAATATTCTATCCACATTGTTTAATAATAAGTCAACAGCAAACTTAGCTGGTGAAAACAACTTGCGACGATACCTCATTTATTCCCATAGAAATCGTTAACTGCACCTCTTCATACTATAAACCACAAATTTATTTTTTTTATTACCTGTCTGACGTAAAAAAAAACATTGGGACTTGCTGTCGTAGATTCTTTCTTCAGATATTGCTACACGTTCAAGAATAAAGATATACGTAACAGATCAATTCCTGAAGTATTAAAAACTGCAGAAAAATTACCTCATTGAACAATAACTCCATTAAGTGCAAATTCAACCACCATTGATTCCAAAGCAAGCAGTACCTCATCAGCAACTGTAATAGTGGTTTGATTCCGCCAGTGTAGTTTATCCGGAGGAAGAAATCCCCAGTGATTTTTATCCACCAACGAAAATTCACTAGGTTTTTCTATCCGGATCCAGTGTAAAACATCCACCAGTCATTATAAGGTTCTAAAAAGATATATAAAATGTGGCTTTATAGTTTTTAGTGTATTTGAAACTTGCATAGTTGATTTATGAAAAAAAGTGGAGAGTTTTCATCCAAGGAATGTTCACACTAGTGTTTTTAAACAAGGAATGATTACACTAGTGATTGTGTACCGGAATGATTGTACTAGTTATTTTATACCGGGATTAATATCACAAGTGCTTTTACATTAATTGTGAAGTGATTAGTACTCATTTGAACACACGATAACGCAATAATAGTTATCAACGAATAAGATTCAAATAATTTTTCTATGCAAATCTATAAAATCATATTTTTTAAGTCAATATCAAATGATGCTTCTATAATTGAAACTTTATGTAAGAACAAATCTGCTCTTTAAATTTGGTTTATATCAAATTCAATATTATTTACATTGGCTCAGATTAATCGTTTTAATTTTAACCCATTTATTTATGTAAACAATAAACCGGTCTTATGTAAACAAAACAACGATATCAAGATCGACGCTTTCACACTATTTACATCCAATATTCTCTAGTGAAAAACAGTTACCCGGAATAAATACACGGCGGAATGAAAGTACGCTTACACAGCCAGTCCAACCACAACAACCTGCACACCAACAACAGCAAGTCCAACAGGTTCAACAACAACAACCAACGAGACATTTCCAAATAAGAAGACATTAATACAACCAAGGCATTAATCGTTCATCAGTTATTTCAGACATAGATTAGCTGTTTTGTTGTGATGTGCTTTTGTTCTATCCATATTCTAATGTATGTCATCAATGTATTTTCGTATATATTTTAAATTTAATTGAAGGAACTTGCATATCATACATACGGTTACAAGAGCGCAATTATTTCTTTACATTCAATCCGCAAAACTTTGGCAATAGGTTGTGAAATGGCCCGGGGATGAAGAAAAAGGGAAACTGCACATAGACTGGCATACATGATTAAGCATGGATTGACAAAATATGGTATGCCACAAACAGATGAGAACAAATATAAAGTAGAATGTAGCAATAATTGTCACCAAACTTTTTGTGTCGATCATGAACACATAACTATTTAACCTCATGCTATAAACCAAGCCCCTACATTGTAAAAATCAGGGCTATTGCTCTAAAAGTCGCAAGCCATATTGTTTAATTTGTAATTTAATAAATACATATTTGTTTTCTTACCGATTTTTTTCCTTTTTCGGTCATTTCTGCTGTATGAATGGTCGCTAAGTTTCTGCGGAGTAGATTACAGTCCTTGGTCTCGTGTTAGCATCATACTTTTTTCATATTCTATTATTTCACTTAGTTTGTCATACAGTGTGTACTATTTAACCCTCTTATCACTTCTTAATCGCTGGTATTGCTGTTTTTGTAAAATGTCATTTTTTTTTTGTATTTCATTCAGTCTTGTATGCAGAGCCTCCCACTGGCACTTCACAATGAAGAGCAGTACAAAGTACTAGAACTGATTATCCTTGGTTAAAATTAACACTGTGAGAAGCTGAATGGGCAAGACCGGTTAACATTTCTTTAAGAAAGAAAACGCCTCAGGCTACGGTAACATGTTCTTTAATTTCTAAATTTTCCTGGGAGTGTGCAATTTTGAATGTTTTTGATGAAGTAACCTTCCATGAAGACATACTTTCTTTAATCCACCACATACATATGATTTTTTTACACGACAATGATTCCCAGTGTAACGGATGACGATTGCCCCAACGACATGTGCTCTTTTACATTTGATTTTTTTGAAAGTTTTCACTAAATATTCTTTGCCTGAGCCAGCTCGGCCTTACATCTTTCTGTAAAATCCACTGAAAAATATTTCAGTAGTAAGTCTCTTCACTTGTGTTCTTGCTGGCATAATCTGTAACAGGTTCTTATCTCTCTTCGTACTGATTATCTGTGCTTTCTTCATAAGTCTTGTGCAAAAACAAAGCAGGTCAACTTAAAAAGGTATTCCCCCAAATCATTGGTAAATGTTTCAGGAGTGATATCATCTGTACCAGCATTCAGTTTCTCATTCAATGACAAATTTTCCTAATTTATTTATCTCAATCTCAATTTAATCATTGTTCAGGATTTGAATGATTATGGAAAGCGATCCACCAATAAATAGAATATACCGGAACTTCTATATAAATAAGTTTGACCTTTTCGAAATTACGAAAGAAAAAGTACATTTCTTTGTAGATCGATTGAATATGATTTACACTAGCATTGCCATTTCTTTCTTTTTATATTAAATCGTTTGTCCCCAACCACACAAACATTGTAATGTTATTATACTGTTTTACAAGTTCTGCTAAATTATGCTTCAAAAATATAAACTTCTCTTTTAGTACCTCCCGATTTTTAACACCATTTAATTGAAATCCGGAAATTAAGTTGCAACATCGACCTTTTATGTATGATAAAATAACCGGAACACTTGTTAAATTATTGTTAATATACGGAATAAGGCTATTTAAATGGTTAATATTAATAAACAACAACTTTGGACGAATTGATTGGAACGAATCACCCAGATACCAGCTGAAGAGTAGAAGTTCATATGCAACGTGTAATCATATTTTATGTATATATCGAGGCAAAAGGCGCAATTCTGCAAAGGAAATGCATATAGGAAAAAAATGAGGCACTTCTGGAAGAAGAAAAGTCATTGCTCAACAGAAACACCCGTGAACATCGTGATTGAGACGTTGGAGGCGGCTGAGATAATTGAGAGAAAGTTTTTGTAATTTATGTTTGAAATTTCAAATGAACTTCAAATTTCTGTCTGAACAAACATTTTTGTTTATAGATACATTTACAACTGTTGAATGTTCTGATTGATAGGATACGACTTCTGTATCCGTTAAAGGTTTTTCACATGCAAGACTGTTCATGTGACGAAAGACAAGAACTTTTTCGGTGAAACTATTTACCATAAAATATGTCCACTGAGGACACATTTAAACGGTTGATCGTCAGAATGTAAAATTCTCAAATGTCGCCCTAGGGTCTTATTTGTACAAATGCCTTTTGTACATATATGGCTCGTCATTCTGTGAAAGCAATAATTTGTCTTTAATAGCCTGTTTATGAATGGACATGACTAACAGTCTGTTCATAGTTTTTTTTTTTTTGCTCCAGTTTTTGCATAGCCATTTTCACTTTCTTTTTGCCTGCATATTTGAAATGAAGGCATTTGTATCACCAGCCCAGTAGTCAGCACTTCTGTGTTGACTTGAGTTATCATTGATATGTTCATAATAATAAAGCCTGTTAACAAAACTTTGAATTTTTGAAAAACTAAGGCTTTTCTACCTCAGGAATAGATTACCTTAGCTGTATTTGGCAAAACTTTTAGGTATTTTTGGTCCTCAATGCTCTTCAACTTCGTACTCTATTTGGCCGTAAATTAATACAACAGGAACAATCTCTGTTACTGTACTTTTCGGGAATTTCATGTTTTTAAACACCGGGTATGTATTTTGTGACATTAGGTACCTTGTTTTTTTATTGTCCTCATTTAGCTCTTCTCCCTGTTCTTTTCTGTTAATGGAGATTTCAGTGTCAGGACATTCCTCTTCGTTTTCTTCGAAATATAAATTTGATTGTAGAATTTCAGGTATTTCCTGTTCCTAATACCATATTCCAGCTACTTTGTGACAACAAGACTCGTTCTTTCTACAACAAAGGCATGCCATAGATTTTTGTTCCTGATTTAATGTTACGACAGTTCTTTTAAATTTACTCCAGTACCTTATATTTCTGGCAAATACCTGGGACTAAAATACAGACATGTTAATGTTTCTGGTATCGGTGGCATGAACTACAAGCGGCGTGTCTTCAACATCTGATTCATCCTTCATTTGTTTAACGATGCCTGCCTTCTCTTGTGTTATTTTACCTGGTGCAACAGAAGACTAATAATTCTTGTGTTAATATATAGCTAAGCCCAGTTTTAGCATATGGTGTTGATCGGGCATGGGAACAATCGAACGATAAATCTCCACCACGCTTTGCTGCTAGCTGAGCTTGGTAATAAGTTGTGCGTTCACACGTAATACCTGTCTCTATGCCGCTTGCAAGTTTAATCAGTTGGACAGGTGCAAACGGTCAGAATAGGTTTCTTGATGATGCAAACAGACATTTTCGTTGGTCCACAATGACGGTCTGATGGTGTCGCGTATTGCAGATATCTTTTGTATTGTCGTTGTGCCCTTTTACATGTTCTTTGAACAGTTTTTTTTCGAAACTGTCTTACAACATTAACTACATGTTAGCATACCTGCCATTCTACTACTTTCTTCATTTCTTCAAGTAGCCATTCAACCATGAAAAAAGAGGCCAAGGCCATTGGACATATGACTGACGAAATGTTCGTAAGATACTTAAGGCATCTATATACAAAGTATGAAGCACCCATGCAGGTCTTTTACCTTCCGAAATATTAAGCTTTTATATAAAGTCAAGAGCTAACGTCGCCGCCGCCACCGGATCACTAACCCTAAGTTTTCTGCGACATAAGACGCAGGTGAGACAACTAGACTTATTAACATTTTACAAACCAAAAATAACATTTTACAAACCAAAAATCGAGGTAAAATCAAGATACCCCCGAAAGGCAAAACATAAACTACTCCACACGGGACACCTACCGTATGGCTTATGAAAGAATGTATTCCGTGATGAGTTATCCGATGGTATCACATTGGGACACTGAGGTTTAAGGCAATTTAGTATTTGGAGACAGTTTTTCATACGTTTTATCTTAAATTATGCCACTGGAAACCCTTTATAGTTCAAAACCTTTCATGTAGACAGCAACCCTGAACCCGGAGTTATGTATTTTACCATAAAAGAAAGGCGGAACATACCTAAACGAGGATTTAAAACCGTCTTGTCAAAGACATATTTACAAACCCATGTCCAAATTAAACCACGAAAAAAAAAAGAAAAAACGGCGTTCACAAACGCAACATCACAAACCCACCATTATCTGATTTTAATAGCTTTGGAAGGAGAAGTATATTCGGTTCACCATGTGTAACGAATCGTGTTGCTCATGATTTACAAATTGATAATGACTCTTTTATTGTTCCATATTCGGGAAAAAAGGATGATACTATGGTAATAACACCGTGTTACTTATGGCAAGCCTTTGGCTATTTATTCGAATTTCAAGATATCTCATATAATATATTTATACATATAGAATAAGAATATTTATTATTCAAATCAAGGGCCCTTGATGGGCACTGCATTACATGTACACATAAAACAATGCATCATGTTTTGTAACAGAAAAACATTTATTTTATGCGTTGAAACGAAATATTATTCCAAATAAGTCACATACGTTTAATTCAAGACAGAACCTCAACTATAAAATCATTACAATTATCATTGTTATTACATATATTCATTTACATTTCGTCTAACATCTAGACATGTAATAATATAGTTCCCTAAATATTTATGTACAGACATATGTTTATTAGTAAATAACCAAACAAATTTTGTCTCATTTGAGAGATATGAAAACTTAGTACAAATACTGTAAAATATCTCCCTACAGATCATCTTTGTACATGCTGGACAACTTGTAATGAAATGTTGTTCATCTTCAACTAGATTTAGGGTACATTTCTTACAATGCCTTTAAAATTGTCTCTCTCTATATTTAAAGTTTTATATCTGTCTCTTTCTATTTTGAGATCAGTGGCACTGATTCTGATTTTACATATGACACTTCATTTAAAAATTTGCATGTAGATACATTTCTTTAGAAAAACACGTTTTTAATTTGAAATAAGTATCTAATTTACTACTCTTTGTATCTATTCTTTTTGTGTTCCAAAATTTTACCAAAACATAACAAAGTTTATGCTTAACTGACTTGATAAAAAAGTAAAGCTTTACTTCCAAATTATGAATATTCAGCTTTTTAAAAAAATAATGTATGGATGAATACAAGCATTCAATATTATTAGTGAACATGTTTTTGTTACACATATAGGTATCATATAGTAAACCATCTTTCATATTTTTTTATTTCTACACCGATATTTCATAATTGATAATACAACTGAAAAATATAGAGGGAATCTACCAAGCTCTACTAGCACAGCTATAAAGTTAGAGAAGACTTTTTGTTTAACCTAAAATATACTTCATATATTTTAAATTGGATTCATCTAAAAAATCGTTCATATAAAGGTGCTGTGATAAATATTCACTTTCTTTCTGGCATGCTGCAGAGCTAGTTTTGAACATTCCTCTTATTTCACTGCCATACATTAAATGGGTTATCTCGTTTTAATATAGAGTAGACCGTTGGTTTTCCCGTTTGAATGGTTTTACACTAGTAATTTTTGGGGACCTTTATAGCTTGCTGTTCGGTGTGAGCCAAGGCTCCGTGTTGAAGGCCGTACCTTGACCTATAATGGTTTACTTTTATAAATTGAGATTTGGATGGAGAGTTGTCTCATTGGCACTCATACCACATCTTCCTATATCTATATATTGTATGGTCATATATCTGTAATAGAGTAGAAATAATTGGATTGAAAGATGATGAAGTTCGCAATTTGAATACAGCTTTTAGTGATTTTTTGTATAATTATTCTTTTCCTTGCATAAAAAGTCCACTAGATATAAATTTTAAACCATCAAGTCGTTTTTGAAGACCTGCCTTGGAACTAGACAAAAAATAACAAGATCATCTGCATACATGAGGCAGTCAATTCTGCGGCCATTTATATCAACAACATCTGGGGTTTCATTAAATGCATCCGGTAAATCATCTATAAAAATCTTAAAAAGGTTGGGATTCAAAATATCTCCTTGCTTTACTCCAATTTGGGAATATAAATTAGGAGTAAGCTAATTATCTACTTTAAAACATAATTCACTTTTATTGTACATATTTCTGAGGATTGCTTGTAAATGAGCACGGCCGCCCGACCGCCCGCCCGCAAGCTCCTCATCTTCAAACGCATTGACCGTTCGTTATTTAGCGATAGTCTACACACATGTCTTTGTTTAATTGATTGTTGGTTGCTTCCCGCCCAGTGGCAAATATTTCATGCATATTCAGGACGAGCACAAATTAACAATTAATACAATAGGTAGGTTCTGTAATAGGGGCGTCTGGGATTGAGGTCGGAGAAATTTAGACTGCCACGGGAAATGAGGGTATATTGGATGGGGACAGAAATTTAGCCTTGCAACAGGTCACCTCCGGACCCCTCAAAGAGTTGTTGCAAGGGTTCTTAACGTGCAAAGAGCGTGGCACTCTCTTTACACGAGGCATCGGATTTAACGTCCCCATTCTGACCGGACGTGGCTGCAAATTTGTACATCCCGTACAGCCAAACGGACGCCCCACTTTAGCAAGGGTTATACTGCCGGTCGGAGGAAGACCAATGGTGACCATACTTCTATTCCCCAGTCACCCTTTACTTTTCGATTTTAAGGATTATTTGTTTACGAAATATATGCAATAAGCTAATTTATGGTCAGACCGGTTCTTTTTATGTTGTGTAAACGCACTGGATTAAATAAGATCTATCTCGTCCTTAAGGATACATTTTTTTTTTTCAAATACTTCCAGAACTTAACTTATATTAGACTCTTATAAATAAATATCACATATAACTCTTTCAAATCCCGCAATCACGGGAATAACTTAGTTCGTGTACATGCATGCTTTGTTTAGCAAATGTGAATCAAACCTGAAAATTCGGTGTCAAAAATATTTTTGTAACTCGCAACTCGACGATAAGAAACCCTCATTAACCATATATGGATTCTTAAAAATTCTAAAGAATTGCTGGATAATGTTTAATCTCGGTCTGTGTCTGTAATTAATTCTAATATAACGTTTGATTATATAACCCTGCATACCCACTCCCCCGCCCCCCTTTTCTCCATGTGAAATTATAGTTGTTTTGAATAGACATTGAACGACAAAATTTCTTTTTTGTGACGTTTGCATTTTCTGACGCCCAACACGCGAAACAAGGAATGTAAAATTGGGAATGGAAATGGGGAATGTGTCAAAGAGACAACAACCCGACCATAGAGCAGACAACAGCTGAAGGCTGTGTTTTTTTAATTTGATAGATGCTTTTTGTGATTTTTGTATATGTTTGTTAGTCGTGAGATTGTAACACAATGATGACTGCTGTAACCATATTTTGACTATTTTACCGAACATGTCTGATTAGTTCACGCATAATTGTGAAAATAACGGAATTTAATGCGACTGTCATAAAAGTGATAGGTTTAGCGCTATAAAACAAGGTTCAAAAAATAATTTTCTACATTTGAAAATGCCTGTACCAAGTCAGGATTTTGACAGTTGTTGTCCATTCGTTTGATGTGTTTTATCCCTTGATTTTGCCATTTGATTAGGAACTTTCCGTTTTGAATTTTCCTCGGAGTGAGTACAGTATTATTGTGATTTTACATTTTAAATTTCGAAGTCGTTAATTTGAATGTACCGATGACAACAAAATTAATTTCCTTTACCTGTGTTGCCGTGCATGGTTGAATGATTCCATCAAATGTAAGGTTATGAAAGATTTTCGGTGAAAGACAGTTGCATTATACTGAGACAACGGCAGGTTATAATAAGTGAATCCTGGAGAAAGTATGACTACATAATTAGTATTTAACATATTGCTGATTGCATCCCGACATTAATTTGTAGGAATATGCTTATGTCTTATTGAGACTTCTTTCGATTACCTTAATTTTGAATGTACTAACGCCATCAAAATTTCAGATGTTTCGTATGACTATTGGAAAATCAAATATCTGGCGTAAATATAAAATATAATCCTGGTATGTATGATGAGTTTATTTTCATCTCTAAATCTCAAATTAAAAAAAAATCTGTCTTAGGAAAGTTGCAGCTTACTAAGTCAACGGTTTACAATTAGTGAATCATTTACTGGCTCGAAAATGTCGTGAGGTCGGTGAACGATATCATTATACTAACCTAAACCAAACAGTAGTACAATTCTCATACACGATTTATGGAATTTGTTATTTAATTAACAACATCTGTAGTTATCAAAAATGTCAAACATCAATTCAAATAAATATGATTACTTAGTTTCAGAAAATACTTATATTATATTTTTGAATAAAATACAATACAATACACTATTTTTATATCCCAAAGTGCGACTAGGGAAACGAAATATGGTCACTTGGTCTTCTCCCAACCGGCTGTAAAACGCTTGACCTTAACAATTTACCATGTGTGTTCTCTATAAAACAGGTATATTTCCCTTCATCACACATGGGGATTTGGGATTGTAATCTTCAAGTTTTTAACTTTGTACTGAAAATATACATAATTCTTTCAATAAAGGCAACAGTAGTATACCGCTGTTCGAAACTCATAAATCGATTGAGAAAAAAACAAATCCGGGTTACAAACTACACTGGGGGAAACGCATCAAACATAAGAGAACAACGACACAACAGAAACACAAACACTGTAACATATCGAGAATTAAACATTTTTATAGACATTTTGTCATCACTCAATTTATGGTCAATTCAACTTTGCAGTGCATGGTTTCGAGGTAATAGGAGAAATTTTCTGCGCAACGTATACTTTTGGAAAAGTTAAAGAATTTATTACCGTTTGTTAAAGTGTAGCATCATGTGTGCCCTCTTGTGGATCTGCTGTTATATTTGTTCCCTGTGTCACTGTTATACTTGTTCCAAATAAGATTACCATGGAACTCTTCGTCTAATTTTCAGATCTATGTTTGGTTTGTTGTTACAGTTTGCAGCCACGTGCGGTCAGAATGGGGACGTTAAATCTGATGCCTCGTGTGAAGAGAGTTCCACGCTCATTGCACGTTAAGAACCCTTGCAACAACTTTTGAGGGGTCTGTTGCAAGGCAAAATTGCTGTGCTATCCAATATTCCTTCATTTTCCTGTTGCAGTCCAAATTTCCCCGACCATCATCCCGGATGACCTCTATAATTACAAAACCTACCTATTGTAGCTATTTTTTTATTTACTTGTTCTCGTCCTGAACATGCATGTAATATTTGCCACTGCACTTTAATCAACCATCAATCAATATTTGTATTGTCAATCAAATACGCCCTAAGAGGGCGGTTAAATTACGAACAATTTATTACAATGATTATTATTCATTCTTAATGATATATAATGACAAAATATAGAATAGAGAAAAGAAACACATAGGAAACAAATGCCAATATGAACTTCAACTGGCCTTGTGTAATTATAATATAAGAAGCCTAAGTATATAAATACCGTAGGTAGCTTTTTCCTGGTCTGTGGAATGATGGTAGACGGGATGGAGAAACAGTTGTTGTTCTATTTCTTGCGAAAGGAAACTGCGATGACTTTGTATTATATTGGGAAGATGCCAGTTCATTCCCAACTGAGCCATAGCCGTAGAAGCCATATCATCTCCGTTAGCCGCATAGTGGCCTTCATTGAGAGTTGGAACGACGAAAAAGTTTCACCATCGTTAGGGAATACTGTACAGTTTATAGGTAGCAGGTACTTGATAATGGTCTAAGTGGGATTTGGCAAAAATATTAACAGATCTTTTTTCAAAATTAGAAAATATGTTCAGGAGGTGAAAAGCACTCAGTCCACCTTCTCTTGGCACCGAAATATCCGGACCATTATATGTCCTTAAATTTTAGAAATCGGAATAATGTGAGCAGAAGTAAGACATCTGCATGAGACAGGAATATCAATGTAAATTCTTCTTTGAAAATATATTTCTGAAATTAACTAGTTATTGTTGCAGACAAGTAAAACTGACTAACCTGACTGTTGCATATTTGAACACATTCAGATAAAGAAGTGTGTACTTCATTAAAGTATACATGGTATTGTTGCAATTCTTTTGGAAAAATAAACTATAAACATGATGTTTTCATCTATTTATCAAATCAGTTTGTTTTTCCTTTAAATGATAATCACCGTCAAACATTTTAAGAGCATAAAAAAATGTGAATGTGGTAGGTATACCAGAAAAACGATAACATAATTTTCTGGTGAAAACTTCGGAAAGGCGTTGTTAAGCACTCAAATCTGTTTAAAAGTGACGGTTCCAGTTTTTCCTTATCCATCTTTTTTCTATGAGCAGTTTGTTTTGTTGGTAGAAGAGATCCTGGGCCATGTTTGGCAGCATGAGCTCTACTCTGATAAATTTGGTGTTTCGTTAAATCTGGTATCATTTCCATTAGTTCAGATTTGGAGTGCATAGCAGGTGACGATATAAGAGAGAGTTGTTATCATTATTCTGACTAACATCCAAATCCACATTCCCCTGGTATTCTTTTCTTCAACTCTATCAGATGTTGACCCACGTGGTTCCCAGCTTGTTTAGGGTGAATCCGAACGGTATGCAATATCCTTCTGTCTTTGCTCAGTCCAGCGAGTTGGAAAAACAAAAATTAGATATTAAATAGCGTTGGTTGGCAGGGTCATCGGACATATTTTAAAAAGCCGACCCCCTGAAGATGATTTAGTCCAACTGGTTTACATTGGCCTACTAATTTCAGAGAACTTTTTATAAAAGTTAACGGATGACGTACGCAAAGTGATCGCAAAATTTTCACAATATCCTGGTCTTTTCCAGGTTAGTCTAATAAGTGGCATTTCGCTGAAAACTACCACTCTAGTGCCTACCCCATTAACTGGACGAATTTGGATATATCCATGTTCATCCTATGTCTACTTTTAATACTTTGCTTTCTGTCTGCTGGGCTGGCAGGTATCTGCAATAATTATTTCTAAAATACAAATCTTTACTGGCAAAACCTGTTCTGAAAAATTTTATCTTCTTGTCTGTCGGTGTTTGTTGGTTTATTGTTTTTCACTCCTACTAAGCTACAATATATAGTATGCTATTTCATTTGACAAATCCTGTTGCATATGAACGGAAACATATCTTCGTGTCTGTACCAAGGATGTTTTAAATAAGTAACGATTTAAAATTAAGTTACCCAATTAACATTTCATAATGTTTGAAACAACTGATGCAGTAATTATACATTTTCTATGATTTTGCCATGTGTGGATTTCTCTCTCTCTCTCTAATTGTAATTGTTTTATAATACTAAGATATTACTTGTCTATTTATCATCCGATATTATATTCAGCTGTATTATTTTGAAGCATAATGTAATTTCTCTTAACATTAGCGAAAATAAATTGTTCCTATATTACATGGTTCTTATAAAGACATGTTTAGGTTTTCAAATATTAGAAACCTCAATCTCTGACTTTAAGCCAAAAAAACATAGACTTGGCCATTTTATAAAAATTCCAAACAAACCAATTTGAGAATGAATATTGCAGTGAATCAATAATTATTGTAATCCGTTTAATCAAGTTCGGCAGCTTTCTGCTTGATTCCCATATATTTGATTGATGCTATTTGCCTACAGCTGTTTCATAGTCAGTGTTTGTGTTTGCATGTGCACATCTTCTCAACATTGCAAGGACATGTTCTTTATTCGCACTGACTCCATTATCAATTTTTATTGAACCATATGGTGGATAATCTAAAAAGAAAACAAATAGCCCACATTTAGATATTTTTACATTATTTCATGTAGTTTCAGTTCTATAAAGGTTCATTGTCAATTCCTGTCTTTAGTAATATTTCTTTTACACGTTCCATTCACATGGCATTCGATCCAACTCAAAGTGACATAAAGTCAGTTTTTGTTTTATAGTATTGCCTAGAATTTGTAGATTAACTTTTTTTTTGTTTTAAATTTCAGTTGTATGGTTAATTGTTTACTTGAAATTTCACAAACATAGTAATATTTGTCTTTCTTTGGCGAGCTGTAAACTGAAATGTAAAGTTTAAAAAAAAGTTACAGTACTACCATGTATGCTTATTGATGACCAAACATTTAACAGATATATGGGTCTGCTTATCGACAAAAGTTTAGAGATAAAAAGATTGGAAGACACATGTAATGATTTGGTTTTTTTTTTTCTTTTCTACCACCACATTTAAATGTTAACTTAGACAAGAAAGTGCATGCACACGTGTTTGTCTACTGTGCTTGCCTTTAGAAAAAAAATAATGAAATAAATTGACGAATTACCAGGAAAATGTTCTTCAATAGCGTAGATATCGTGAACGCAGAAATGTTAAAGATAGCTGTGAAGATGACTGCAGTAAGATGGACGTTCTGTCCCTATCCAATATACCCTCATTTCCCGTGGCAGTCAAAATTTCTCCGACCTTAATCCCGGAAGCCCCTATTACAGAACCTACCTATTGTATTTATTGTTAATTTGTTCTCGTCCTGAATATGCATGAAATATTTGCCACTGGACGTTAAGCAACCAACAATCAATCAATCAATCATAATTTCAAATTCAGAACATAATGATTAAGCACATAAGAGTAAATCCTTAACATAAAAAAATAGCAGAAATGGTTAATCTTTGAAGTCTCAGGTCTAAATGAAATCAAAATATTTTCTACATTTTTTTCAATATGAATTTAATTTTAACACATAAATGAATTCTTTAATTTGAAATTATTCCAATTCTGTTTCATCCAATCAGGAGTCCCACAAGATTTTATTATGAGTACTATCTTAAAATGAAAGATGCTGCAGATAAAATTTAAACAGATGATTTTCCTCGTGTTACCTTATCCTACATGAGAATATTGTAAATTTAAAGACAGTACAAAATGACATATTTTGAAATGTAATATGAAATGATCATGGTTTTTTACTCCCTTAAGACCAAGAACTTTCATATATTGATTAATACTGCTTTGTTATTGATAGAAACACCGTATTAATACAGGAGTCCTTGAGTAACACAAGGGCATGAAGTTTATGGACCTGTTTGATATTTGAAGTATTTATAATTTATCATTTATTTTAAGCCATGTATGTTTTTTTCCAGTGTAAAACTCAAAGTCATTAATTTATAATGTGAGGTAAATATATATATATATAGTGCCAAACTTGCATCATCTGATATGGTATGTGGACCTATTCTTCCTAGTATGGAGTATGTGCCAAGCTGTTGTCTCCAGACTTCTAAAGATTTTTTTGTGTGATTTCACTATGTATTTCACTATGTATGTATGGCAGTTATAATTTATAATACATGAACATGGACCATAAGTACAAAAATTACTTCTCCGCGAGGGCTGTACAGCCAGTCAATCGTTAAAAACTTCCCGTCATCATCCAAAGTGAAAGCATGCAAGGGTGTGTTAAAAGTATATGTGTACTTATGTCACCAGTTTGATTTGAACCAACATTATACCTTAGAGGTACGGAGACTCTGTTTTACAATGACATGTTAGTAAGACAAGTTATATATAAATCATTGATTACAAAGGTAAGAGGAAAAGGAGGATTAGAAAACAGCTGCGCCATGAGCGCATGATACGCCCGTCATGTTTTCAAAGAATAAAGTTCAATGTCTGATCCGAAATTTGCAAAAAAAATAATTAAAGGGAGGTTATCTTAAAAGATATAAGTCAGTCCCCAAAATTTAATGAAAACTGCTCAAAGCACTTTAAGGATATTGTCCGAAACAGGAAAAATACCTCATTTAAACTAGTAAACGAAAACAACTGTCAGTAAATTACATATTATACAACAGTATTCACAAAAACAATGTTTTAAAGAATAACATTCATCATCAACACAATAATCAAGATTTAAATGCTATGACACCTTCAGTATCTTGCACCACAATATTGTTCGTTCAAAAGTGTTTTTCAAAAACTCTTGTATCCACTCTTTTTTTGTTTGGTGCTATTCTTCAAAGGTATAAACTAAAGACCACTACAATGAAAGACATTGGAATTGATGTTCGTATGAATTCAAAGCAGAATATGTCTGTCAAAACGAATTTATAAGAAAATTCAAGATTTCCTTGAAAGAAATGATGTTTCTAGAGTCCAGACAGGAATGAAGCAACCATTAACTAAAAGGTCGGTAAAAATACATCGTAGAGTTTCAAATAATACACTTAAGAATCTCCTTTAAATATTCAGCTGAAACGGAATCATCTTGAGTCACCTGAAAAAAATATAAGTGGTATAATTCATTTACAGTTATAGTACATTATATTAAGAGAGTATGTTAAGGAGAATTCATTTACAGTTACAGTACATTGCAAAAAGGGTGTATGTTAAGTAGATGAGGACCAAGACATAAATCTTTAATTTACACCTAGGTTTTCGTACGGTAAAGTATGATATGATGATGATGCTAAATAAGGTTATAACTTCTAACAGATGTCATACATTTTCTAATAGATTCATTTTGGAAATACCACTATGTTACAGCGTCCTTTCTGGTCATATAAAAGATGTAGTATGATTGCCAATGACACACCTCTTCGCAAGAGACCAAATGACACAGAAATTAAAAACTATGTGTCACAAAACGACCTTCAATAATGAGTAAGGACCATACCGTATAGTCAGATTTTAGATCTTGGACTTAAATACATTCTATGATCATATCTTTTTAACACAAGATCATTTCTATGCTTATCTGAAAATGATTGTCCACAGCCGTAGCATTTTTTTATTATTCCAACTATGAAAGTAAGATGAAACGGTTGCTTATTTAAATCGGGTCTTTGAACTTCAGTGTCTTGTCTGTACTCATTCACCTCTAATGACTGTTTGTTAGCAGAGCCCTTCCTTTTTTGTCTCTCACTTTTTGTTATAATAAAACACCCATGCAACCACGCATCCCATATTGCATGATAGGACCCGACACTACTTTAGTGTTTCGGCAATTAAGCTTGGGATGGTCATTCTAAGATGCATTATTTGAATATAATCAAGTATGAAAGTTATTCATGTATAAAGTTTGACTTGGATGGAGAGTTGTCTCATTGGCACTCATACCACATCTTCTTATATCTATATATTGATATATTTATATTTTAATTTTTCTTCAATAGATCTAGTTATTATGACAGATCTGTCATCATCAGGGGTCCAACTGTCAATTTTATGTTAAAGTCTTTTACTTTGATCTACTAAGCATCTCTCAGATTTAATCTCCGCCTTGTTTCATAGTATTTTTTTTTTTAATCCCCAAGGGTGACTGGGGAATAGAAATATGGTCACCATTGGTCTTCCTCCGACCGGCGGTAAAACTCTCGTCAAAGTGGGGCGTCCGTTTGGCTGTGCGGGATGTACAAATTTGCAGCCACGTCCGGTCAGAATGGGGACGTTAAATCCGATGCCTCGTGTGAAGAAAGTGCCACGTTCTTTGCACGTTAAGAACCCTTGCAACAACTCTTTGAGGGGTCCGTAGGTGACCTGTTGCAAGGCTAAATTTCTGTCCCTATCAAATATTCCCTCATTTCCCGTGGCAGTCTTAATTTCTCCGACCTTAATTCCTTAATCTATTACAGAACCTACCTATTGTATTTATTGTGAACTTGTTCTCGTCCTGAATATGCATGAAATATTTGCCACTGGACGTTAAGCAACCAACAATCAATCAATCAATCAATCAAAGTATTTTTAATTGTTTTCTGGCATTGCTTGTGATAAAAAGTTTACTGATAAAATACAATTTTATGACCTTTTCCACGTATATTCAATGTCTGTCAACAAATTGTCAGTACAGTTCTAATTTTTGGAGGTAACCTAAAAGTTTAAAAGATTTTCCCATGAATCTGATGTGAAGACCAAAATTTTATTGAACAGGTTAAATATTGAAATGTATTAAAAAAATCATTAGTTGATCATTGAATAAAACTATATATTATGTCAAACAGACAAAGTTTTAATTCTTGATTTAATAAAAGAACAGAGTTCCAATGTCACCTGCGTTGCACATATTTTCAAAGGGCATAAATCTTTTTAAAAAGTAGATCGTCCACATTATAGAACTTGCCCAAGATATTACAGATATTAACTCATAGTATATATAAGTTTAATAAAAATCTGGCAACAATATATAGCTCAGTTTGTGCCTGGTCTTGTTTTGAAGTAAATTTTCAACAAAAAAAACCCCAAGGGTGACTGGGGAAAAGAAGTATGGTCACCATTGGTCTTCCTACGACCGGCAGTAGAACCCTCGCCATTTGCAGCCACGTCCGGTCAGAATGGGGACGTTAAATCCGATGCCTCGTGTAAAGAGAGTGCCACGCTCTTTGCCCGTTAAGAACCCTTGTAACAACTCTTTGAGGGGTCCGTAGGTGACATGTTGCAAGGCTAAATTTCTGTCCCTATCCAATATACCCTCATTTCCCGTGGCAGTCTAAATTTATCCGATCTTAATCCCGGAAGACCCTATTACTGAACCTACCTATTGTATTTATTGTTAACTAGTTTTCGTCCTGAATATGCATGAAATATTTGCCACTGGACGTTAAGCAATCAACAATCAAGTCAAGAGGATGCCAGGCTCTTTGCACGTTAAGAATCCTTGCAAGGCTAAATTTCTGTCCATAGCCAATATACCCTCATTTCCCGTGGCAGTCCAAACTTTCCCCGACCTCAACCCCAGACGCCTCTATTACAGAACCTACCTATTGTATTTATTGTTAATTTGTTCTCGTCCTGAATATGCATGAAATATTTGACACTGGACGTTAAGCAACCAACAATCAATCAATCAACATCCATCGAAAGCGTTTTATACAGCCTAGGTGGTCGAGTGGCCTAGAACGCTGGACACGAGACGCTAGACAGTGTTGTCATAATATAGAACTTCTTCAAGAGAAGAAAATAATTTGCATCCACAGATTTTACATTGTTGTGCTGATGTGCTGATATTTAGAAGAATATGTATATAATCAGCCTTGGTGGATGGATGGAGCTATCGTAGAGTTGTCACTTGTTCAGACACATGTAGAATAAAAAATTATAGTTTCCGAATTTATTTGATGCGGTGCAGCACCTCTGTTTTGTAAACTCAATTTACATTATATATAGTTTTGTAATTGCCCGACGGAAGAGGTTAATCCAGTAGTATTTGCCTCAAGAGGAACATTGCCGTTTTTTAACCGGAAAATGCAGGACAGTTTTCAAACTATGTGACAGGTATCAGATGTAAATGCTGAGTGTTTAAATACAAAACTTAAAAGAGTTATCTGCTATAAGGAAGTCTTCGACACTTATTAGTTGTTTTTTTTTTAAATCCTAATTTGAAGAAACGACTATTAATAGCAAAATTGGTTGTCAAGATAACATAGATCAAGTTCGAGACTAAGGGAACGGTCGGGATGCCTTTTTGTAACAAAAGGAAATTGCATCTTGATCCAGAACTCACTTTGTACGGCAACCCAATTAAAATGGTTGATGAAACCAAATTTCTTGGGTTAATTTTCGATAAAAAGTTAACCTTTCTACCCCATATCAAAATGTTAAAATCGAAATGTTTAAAAGCATTAGATATTACTGGGGTGCTGATCTCAACATTTTACTTAATTTATATAGATCTCTAGTTAGATCTAAACTAGATTATGGCTCTGCAAGGAAGTCCTACATACAGATTCTCGATGCTGTGCATCATCAGGATTTGCGTCTCTATCTTGGCGCATTTAAAACCTCACCAGTTGAGAGTCTGTATGTAGAGGCTGATGAGCACTCACTCTCTAACAGACGTTTGAAGCTTGGACTTCAATATGCTGTCAAACTAAAAGCCTACTCAGATAATCCTGCCTACAGCTGTGTTTTTAATCCAATTTATGAAGATATTTTTGCAATACATGAAAATAAAATTCCTCCGTTAGGTATACGTTTAAAACCACATTTAGCTTCTTTTGATTTAAAATCTGTTGCTCAAGTTGAAACTTGCAAATGTCCTCCATGGGAACTTCCCAAACCAAAAATGATATTTGATCTCCGTGAACACAATAAAAATAAAACAAATCCTCTTTAAATTCAGCAACACTATGCTGAAATCAAAGCCAATTATTCAGATTTTTCAACTGTCTAGACTGATGGATCAAAAGATGGTGACAGAGTTGCATCTGCTGCTGTCTTCAGGGACAGAGCTGCAACTCTCCGTTTGCCATCTGATGCATCGATCTTTACTGCTGAAGCAGAAGCAATAATTTTGGAATGTATTGCTTCTTCAGATAAATCCAAATTTATTATATGTTCCGATTCACTTTCATGCTTACAAGCTATACAAAATACTAAAATTAAAAACCCAACAATTCTCAAAATTTTATATGTAATGAGGAATTTAAAAATTCTTCTTAAAGAAATATTATTTCTATGGGTGCCGAGTCATGTTGGAATCATTGGAAACACAGCTGTAGACCTTGAGGCAAAGAATGCCCTGGGTGACCCTTTATCTAACTGTGATATACCATATACCGATTTTAAATCTAATATTAGAGAATATGTTTTTAATATTTTGAAAAATGAATGGAGTAAAAAGATGATAAAAAATTACATGAAATTAAACCTAATTTAGGTAAACCGTTCAATAATTTTATGTGCAGAAAAGATCAGTGTGTTATTTCTAGATGTCATATTGGTCATACTAGAATAACACACGAATATCTTTTAAAAAATGAAGTAGAACCACAATGTATACCTTGTAACTGCAAGTATACTATTAAACATGTTTTAATCAATTGTATTGACCTTGCTGATATTCGTAGCAAGCATTTCAATGTCAATAATATGTATTATTTATTTAATAATGTTCGATTTACAAATATTGTTTCATTCTTAAAAGAAGTTGGAATATATTCTGTTATTATATTTAAAACGATTTTAAATTTTATCACGTTATCTTAATGTTCATTTTTATTTGTAAATAATCAATTTGCTTTAATCTAGAATTTTAGTTTATTGAAGGGCCTTTTGTCTGATTTAAAACCGTTGCCTAAAATATTGGCAACTGAACAATAAGTAATGTCAGTCAAAAGTTAATTCAAATGTTACAGAGAAATTTAGACTGCCACGGGAAATGAGGGTATATTGGATAGGGACAGAAATTTAGCTTTGCAACAGGTCACCTACGGACCCCTCAAAGAGTTGTTGCAAGGGTTCTTAACGTGCAAAGAGCGTGGCACTCTTTGTACACGAGGCATCGGATTAAACGTCTCCATTCTGACCGGACGTGGCTGCAAATTTGTACATCCCGCACAGCCAAACGGACGCCCCACTTTAGCAAGGGTTTTACTGTTTTACGGAGGAAGACCAATGGTGACCTTACTTCTATTCCCCAGTCACCCTTGGGGGTCTAAGTTACTGGAGAATCGTCAAGAGCCGACATGAATTTATATAAATATTAGGTCCGTTATGTATTTCTATCCTGACCGCAATCGTAAAACGATTTCGATCTGTATATCATTGATAAATAATATGTAAACCTTATCGTAGCCGGTGGATAATGCCACAACTCTGGTGTAATTGCACCCGATCCTCCTATAGACGACAAATTTATTTTCCATTACCTGTGTGACGTACAAAAAATAATTGTGATTTATTGTCCTGTAACTTGCTATCCAACATTCTTTCGTAGGTATTTTTACACGATCAACAACTAACAAATATGTAAGAGATAAATTCCTTAAATTATCAATATTAAAAATTGCAGAAAAATGACCTCAATGAACAATACTTCCATAAAGATGTTAATTGAACATTTTTGATCACGTTTCATTTATTGTAGATGTTTCTTTGATTTGGTATTATTAACTCAATTCATGAGGGTCATTCTGAGCTTATTAGTCAATTATACTGGGTCTATGAAAAATGTTTTGACTTTTGCTCTTTTGTTTAAAATTGTGGAAGCAGAACATCTCTTTTTCACCGTTTAAACATTATAAAGATAGGGTTGGTTTTTTATAACTTTTTTGATTGTTAAAAGAGACTAATTATTATTATAACACACTGCATCGGGGGGTCCGTAGGTGACCTGTTGCAAGGCTAAATTTCTGTCCCTATCCAATATACCCTCATTCCCGTGGCAGTCTGAATTTCTCCGACTTCAATCCCAGACGCCCCTATTACAGAACCTACCTATTGTATTAATTGTTAATTTGTTCTCGTCCTGAATATGCATGAAATATTTGCCACTGGACGTTAAGCAACCAACAATCAATCAATCACTGCATCGGGCCCTAGGGTGACTGGGAAATAGAAATATAGACACTTGGTCTTCTTCCGACCGGCAGTAAAACGCTTGCCAAAATGGGGCGTCCATTTGGCTGTGCGAGATGTATCAAGTGATTCTGGTTCCTTCCCTAAAATAATTGATACATTATCAGTTATATCAAAATAATTACCATTTGCATAAAAATTTTAAGACCATAAAATATTTGAAGGTCTTTCCACGAGTTAATGTCATTGATCAGCTAAATGTCTCTAATTTATTACTTAAGTCTATTCACAAACTTTCCTGTGCTTTTCTTCTCCGTAGACATCAACTGTAGGATCTGCAGTAAAAAGGCATCTTCCGATCGGATCGAAAGGGCGCTGCCAGCTTTATTGTTTACATCCTAGTTATGTTCGTCGCCATCTTGGTTACCAGCGCCGCCATTTTGGATCCTAGCGATAGTTCTCTGTTTCGCCCGTTTTCAGTTTCGCATGAGTGCGTGTCCGCCAAAATTCAGTTTCAGCGCGACTGTCCTTGAAATTTTTTTAAACTGCTCGCATCAAAACTTTTTGCTGTCCAAGCGGAATGTTAAACGCATATCGTCTTTTAAAGTTATTGAAATCGTTTTCATGTAATTAAAACCAAGTCTAATTAATTCTGAAGCTGTCAGAATTCAGCCCACATGTGTACCCGTTCGACATTACGTGGACAATCCACTTCGTCTTCACTGTCACTCGCCATAACGCCTTTAGTTGAAACTACAACTTTCATTTATTTAAAGCAGGCCATTCCTGACACAAATACTTCCCTCGCCGATGTGTGAATGAAAAAAACTACAAAAGTCTACAGGGAATCACAATAAATTCCATCACCAGAGCACGGTTAACAAGGAGTACACACGTCTACAGCAGATCCTGATCAATCCCATTAACCCCTGACGAGCGTCCTGGAGTGTGAAGTACCAAGCTTCTCTGGATTTCTCAATGCTATTTCAGAATAGCGAAATGTGAACTCCCCCCATCAGAAATCGCCTTGTATTCCGCTCTTAAACAGAGTATCATTCTTTTTGGCTTTACATTATTTTGAAATACCTTATCCTTTATTGGCATCCTCAGCCATTTTTTGTGCTACGACAATCTCAATCTCAAGAGGAATGACCTGTTTCTTCCCAGATTTTGAACTTAGCTCTAACATGGTCTGCAATTATCTTCCAATTCTTTTTATGGATACCCGTGGAACCTGACTAGCAAATCAGTAGCTGTCAACAGTAGCTGTCAACAGTATCTTTAATAGTCTTAGAAAGATTTTGTTTGTTATACTTCATTGATTACTTTTCTTTAAAATAAAAAAGAAAGACCAGACTAAGTATTTTTGTTCGATAAAATAAAGGATAAATTCCACATTCCTTGCTACCCCCAAGGGTGACTGGGGAAAAGAAGTATGGTCATCATTGGTCTTCCTCCGACCGGCAGTAAAACCCTTGCTAAAGTGGGGCGTCCGTTTGGCAGTGCGGGATGTACAAATTTGCAGCCACGTCCGGTCAGAATGGGGATGTTAAATCCGATGCCCCGTGTAAAGAGAGTGCCACGCTATTTGCACGTTAAGAACCCTTGTTAAAACTCTTTGAGGGGTCCGTAGGTGACCTGTTGCAAGGCTTAATTTCTGTCTGTATCCAATATACCCTCATTTCCTGTGGCAGTCTAAATTTCTCCGACCTTAATCCCGGAAGCCCCTATTAAAGAACCTACCTATGCATTTATTGTTAACTTGTTCTCGTCCTGAATATGCATGAAATATTTGCCTCTGGACGTTAAGCAACCAACAATCAATCAATCTTTCGTTGTGTTGTGTTTTCTTTTCATAATATAACTGGTATAAGTAAAAAAAAACCACTCGACTAGACATAGTGTAACTGTACTTCATAAAACTACTTTGTGAAGAAGGGTCATTGAAGGGCCCTTGGGTGCCTTTCCTTGCATTATAATTTCTGTTGCAGGCCCAACATAAAATGATATATTTTTTCTAATGATGATTTTTGCGGATGCAATTATTCCAGAATAAAAAGTGTGCGTAAATGTTTTATTTGTGGGGAAATATTTGTATTATCAGATAACAACCATAATAGAATTATGTGAAAAAACTGTCAATTTTCATATAAAGAAAATAAAAGCTTCCTTGCTGGTTCATAGGGCAATAACTCAAACAAAAATATTGGTTTAAATGTTTTATTTCTGGATAAATATCTACATTGACAATATCAGATAACAACCACATAGGAATGATGTAAAAGAACTGTCAATAATAGATTCCTTACTAAGAGTTGATAAAACATAATAAAAGAGCTGAGATAACACTCGAAAACAAATATAAAAGAACAGTGTTCCAATGTCCCCCGCCTGGCAACGAAATTTTCAGACTTCCAAAGGCAATAACTGTGAAAATAATGATGGTACAGCACTGAAATTCCAACTTGACAGAGGTAATACTAAATTACAATTGTGATATAAGTTTAAATAAAACATGTCAAGGTGTGTAGGCTTGAGAGCGCTTACTATAAAATATAACGAAAATTTCTAAGTTCAAAGGGCAATAACTCATACAAAAATATTGGTACAGCGCTAAAATTCAACCTTGAAAGAAGTAATACTGAATTACAACTATGATATCGATTAAAATAAAACATATCAAGGTTTGCAGAGTTCAAAGGACAATAACTTTCACAAAAATATTGGTACCGTGCTGAAATTCGAACTTTACGTAGGTATTAGTTAACTATATGCTATAAATAGAAAAAAAAGCCATCAAAATTTGTAGTCGTGAGAGTGCTTACAATGTGGTGGGATAGATACATGGATTCTTCTCTAAGGATGCTCTCCTAAAAATTGACAAAACTTGATTTAATATCAAGTCAAGATCATAAATTGATGTCAATTAAAAATGTAAAGTGACAAACAAATATTGTTCTGTTTTCTGCCTTCTACTCATACGCAGTTTATGAATTTTTTGTTTTAGCGCTGTAAAAGTCCATTCATTTTTGGACGGTTAATCAGAATTAAAGTCATAGCATATTTTCCAATATAATTTATGAGAAAAATGAATGAATAATTAAACAAACACTCACCTTATTACTTAAAAAGGAGGCAGAAACAGATATTACTCGAGCCACTGAATCTTTAAAAAACTATTTTCAATGTAAATACTAAATATTTATTTCTAATAAGATTTATCTGTTTTCAATGTAAATACTAAATTTTTATTTCTAATAAGAGTTATCTGTTTTCATTAGGATCATCCCCCCCCCCCCAAGGGTGACTGGGGAATAGAAGTATGGTCACCATTGGTCTTCCTCCGACCGGCAGTAAAACCCGTGCTAAAGGCTGTGCGGGATGTACAAATTTGCAGCCACGTCCGGTCAGAATGGGGACGTTAAATCCGATGCCTCGTGTAAAGAGAGTGCCACGCTCTTTGCACGTTAAGAACCCTTGCAACAACTCTTTGAGGGGTCCGTAGGTGACCTGTTGCAAGGCTAAATTTCTGTACCTATCCAATATACCTTCATTTCCCGTGGCAGTCTAAATTTCTCCGACCTTAATCCCTTAATCTATTACAGAACCTACCTATTGTATTTATTGTGAACTTGTTCTCGTCCTGAATATACATGAAATATTTGCCACTGGACGTTAAGCAACCAACAATCAATCAATCATTAGGTTCCACATTTACCTGAAATTATCTTCCTCTGTGTCTGAAGGTGTCATACTCCTCGAATGTCTCTGAGGAGTTACTTTTACTGAATATCTACCATTTTCATTTGTTTTTTTTTTCCTTTGTGGGTTTTACTTTACGAATTTGAGGTAGTAGTATATTTCAAACACATTTTTTATATAGAATTGACTGTTTGATAATTTAACCCTTTCACGGCGAGTGTATCCTTGAGGATACACAATGCGCAGAGCGGATGTATCCTGAAAGATACACGGTGCGCAGGGCGAGTGTATCATTCAGGCTACATAATTAAAAGCCGCAAGTTTAGCTATTTACCGTTCTAAATAGTTAAAATCAATGTTTCAATTAAAATTACGATATCTGAAGATATTATTTCAACAGCTTTAATAACATCGTGCAGGTAAACAAATCAAATTGGAAAATTTTATTTTCTAAAATTAGAACCGGGAACACGTTCTAAGGTCATGTGGGGTTTCAAAATGGCTCCTCTCGGTAACAAGGATTGGAAGTACAGCGGTTTTCATTGTTTTGATGAAGCCCTTCATAATTTTTAGTTTGTTTTAGATATATAATAAAAATAAATGGTTCAATATCTTTAAGAATTATGATAGCGATCTTTTTAAAGCCTTTAATTTTTCCTCACAAATCGGAACAAGACAAAAGTAAGTTTTTCGCTTTCCTTTGCTACAAAAAAAATCTCGATTTCGAGGGCATGGCTTGGATAAGCTGGTTTTTGGGTGACACATACACTTTGATTGAGTGTAGAGTGATACAAGCGGATATGGCTGAGAATGTACGGGAGAACAATGCACGAAATTGAAAGTTGTTAGGAAGTGAAATTTCGTCTGCTAGTATTGCAGTGTAAAAATGAAGTCAGACGAATCGGATGTCGTATTTGAAGGTTCAGTAGAAGTTACGAATCTGGTAATTAATGTCAAACAAGAGGTCTTAGTTGCTGAAGAAAGATTAAGAATTGGTCAGAATGGGCAGGGGATAGATGACAGTGAGGGCTATATTATGAGTCAAATAATGAGGATGACAAAGGGGAGCAGGAGGTTAATATTAATGAGTGAGGAGATGATGGTGACGGATGGCACGATGAGTTTAATATTGTTGAAAGGGGTCTTCCACATATATTTGCTCCTTGTGGTAACGCTACTGGGTCAAGTCGTGTCATGGGTGCTGAAAAGGAGGTTTTAGATTTCTGGCAACTTTATATGGACAATCTTTTTCTTGAATGCATATTAAATCAACAAAACTGATAACTTTGCTTTCGACTGATTTATACAATTTGATCTTATGTTGTGCTGTAATACCACCGTCCCAGGTAAGGAGGAAGGGTTGAGCGCTCACAAACATGTTTAACCCTGCCACATTCTTTATGTACCTGTCCCAAGTCAGGAGCATGTAGTTCACTGGTTGGTTCATGTCTGTCATTTTTGTTTTTGGTTAATTGTTTTGTAATAATTTAGCTATATATGTAGGCAGTTAGTTTTCTCAATTGAATTGTTTCATATTTTTCATGTCCAGGCCTTTTATAGCTGACTTTACGGTATGGGTTTTCTCATTGATGAAGGCCATATGGTTGCCTATAATTGCTTACATCCACTATATTTGAACTTTGGTGGAAAGTTGTCTTATTGGCAATCATACCTCATCTCCTTGTTTTAATATTTTCTACAACATTCAGCAAAGGCCAAAATGACAACAAAATGCCTTGGAGCTACATTATAAATCATAAATGAAAGCATTTCTTGGTCTTGCATACCAAATGGGAATGAGTTGCTTACCATCTACTAAGTTGTATTGGTAAACAGATCCAATAATGGTCACCCCAATATTTTCTTGTACAATGATCAGAGACTGGTATACCCATATTTTATGGTACCTTCATTTCTCTGACCATGTAACTGGACCTTGATAAAGTGAACAACATGTTGATTCATTCTGTAATATTAAACCTGTTGTTTTATTACCGGTGGCATGGAAGGACAAAAAAAATGTATCAATCTTGTTAACTATATATAATGAAAGTATTGGTCAAGTTAATACATGTAAATGTGTAGTAAATGTTGGCCAGTTCGCAAGATAAGAGGTTTGACTACTCCTTTGCCATTGTTGACTTCACTTCAAATATTGGTGGCTTTGACAAAGCTGAGCAATACATCCAGTATTATTGTTATCTTCAGAAAATCTTGCAATGGCTCCAAAAAGTATGTTTTAGTTTACTTAGGATGGTTAAATGTAATGCCTACATATTAATTACCTTGCATTCATCCAACCAAACATTTCTTCAGTTTTCTTGTTTGCTGGTAAATGGACTGATTAATAGATATTGTGCTGGGGTACGCATTGGAAGGCCGTTACTTGCCCCAGACCAGAGATTAGTTCAGACACATGCCTACAAACTGGAACAATAAAGGGAGGTGTCACGTCTGCTGTATTTTGTTCTTGTTGTTTGTTTTAAATTTATTGTTGAAAGTTCAAAATTTAGGTATTAAATTTTCTACATTAATTGTAATACAGAATATATATGGGAAGACATTGCTTAAATTTTTATCAGAATCTCAAGTTTTGTGATTTTATACGGGGAAAATGAAACTGCACTGAATTAACAAGAAAGGATGAAACATATGTGTACACAATTTATGAGTGTAGAAATTCATTTTGTAAGTGAATATTCTTCACATGATTACAATGTATATATATGATAACTAAAGTATCTTCATAATGAAAATGGTAATTTAATAAATTTTAATAATCAGTGATTATAAAACTTTGATAATACACAAACAGAAAATCCATGAACAAAGCTGTTGCATATTGATAATAGAGAAAGTTGAACAAAGACCCAGCCTTTGACAGAAAAAACGACTGACTACAAATGTACTTTTATATAATGGTTAAATCGGTCACTGTTTTTTTATATGAGACGAAATTTTACATAAAATTCTAGATAATTATATTAGATGTAATTTTAAATCCTACACTCTGTTTATTAATAATTTTAAAACATTTACCAAGATTAAACCACTTTTAAAAGAGTTGTATATGATAAAACCTAAATTCGGACACTTATTTTATTGATTATTTTACTTTACTTTTCAATAAATTCGGCAACATTTCTTGATTATTGTATTTGATTTAACCTTAAATCGGTCACTTTCTTTACTGATTACTTTTACTGTATTTTACAATGAATTCTGACTCCTTTTTGTAGATATTTATATTACATGTTACCTCAAATCGGTTACTTTTTTTAAAATAGTTATATCAGATGTACCTTTGAATCGGTCACTTTTTTAGATAATTGTATAAGATGTACCTATAAATCGTTTTTTTTTGTATGAGATGAAATTTTACATCAAACATTTTTTATAATTATGTGTTTTAATTGTAGTCTTAAATGAGCCACTCATAATTGATAATCCGAAAACATTTTACAAGTTTCGACCATTTTTTTATAGATATTTATTTAATGTAAGTATAAATCAATCTTTTTATAGATAATTGTATTAAATTGAAAACAACACGTTTAATAATTTCATATTTTATGTGCTAATGCGGCGTAAAGCAAACAACAATCAATCAATCAATCAATCAATCAATTCAATAATTTTATGTGCAGAAAAGATCAGTGTGTTATTTCTAGATGTCGTATTGGTCATACTAGAATAACACACGAATATCTTTGAAAAAATGAAGTAGAACTACAATGTATACCTTGTAACTGCAAGTATACTATTAAACATGTTTTAATCAATTGTATTGACTTTGCTGATATTCGTAAGAAGCATTTCAATGTCAATAATATGTATGATTTATTTAATAATGTTTCATTTACAAATATTGTTTCATTTTTAAAAGAAGTTGGAATATATTCTAAAATATAAAAATGTTATTATATTTAAAACGTTTTAAAATTTTTATCACGTTATCTTAATGTTCATTTTTATTTGTAAATAATCAATTTGCTTTAATCTAGAATTTTAGTTTATTGAAGGACCTTTTGTCTGATTTTAAGAATATGCTTTAAATTGTAAAAAATATTCGAATTAGCTCTCGCCGCGATATAGCCTTGTTGTGCTAATGCGGCGTAAAGCAACCAACAATCAATCATATTTTATGTATATCCTTAAATCAACGACCTTTTTTTATAGATAATTGTATCAAATGTAACCTTGAATCCGTTATTTTTCTAGTTAATTATAGTATACGCTATTTGTAATCGTACACTTTTTTTATTAATAATTTTATTACATTTAACAAGAGTAAACCACTGTTACTGATAGTTGCATTATATGTAACCTGAAATCGGCAATATTCTTTACTGATAATAATATCATTTTTTTTTTCAAGATTAGACCAATTTTTAAAGAATTTTATAAGATGTTACCTAAATTCGGTCACTTTCTTTATTGATTATTTTATTTACTTTTCAATTAACCCGACAACTTTCTTGACTATTGTATTAGATTTAACCTCAATTGACCTTTTTTACCGATCATTCTATTAGTCATAACCTTCAATCGGCCACTTTCTTTATTGATAATTATATTACATTGAACAAGATCGGTCACTTTCTTTACTGATTATTTTTACTGTATTTTACAATGAATTCCGACTCTTTTTTTGTAGATATTTATATTACATGTAACCTCAAATCGGTTATTTTTTTTTAAATAGTTATATCAGACGTAACTTATTTTGCTATATTCTTCTGAAAGAGGCAACATGGACTGATTGAACCCAAGCATTGAAAATATTTTTTTATTGCAGAGTTGTTTATTTTTTTTTTTTTTTTGCAAAGTATTGAAATCTATATCAGGGAAAATGAAAAAAAAAAATCTAATTTGATTAATTACACTCTTATCAGCGTTTACAATTAACAACGTATCTATGATATCCGTATATATCATGGCACTTTGAAAACGAAGAGTCGTTCGTCGATTGACAGAGTTGTCTTTTCATCAATACAAATGGCGGTCGGATACGAAAAGTCAAACGGTCAATTTATGAGAGATAAAAAGCTTCGGACTTGCTATGAACGATGATAAAATGACAAAAACGATCGATGAAGTTTAACATTGATGAACCAAATTAGAGTATTTTAGAGTTATAACAAGAAATATTTCTGTGCTTTATTATTGATGTCAAACAGCAACTGATTTCAATTCATCACAATATTTTGGACATGCTAGAAATCAATTATTCAAACAAATCACATTTTACAATCTACAACCTCAAAATAATGTTTATTAAATGAAGGATAACTTTTACTTACACATTAACTTTATCTGGAGTTATCCTGATTGGCAAATTGTCCAGTTGATCTTTTTGTCTTTCAGCAAGGGTCTTGCCAATACCCCTACTGAAACTGAAAGTATCTTTCTCTGGAGTCAAAAATTCTATCTTTGTATTTTTTTCCCACCTCCGGCATGGCTTTTTCCTTCCTATTGGAATACGGAAGATAATCTGTGATAGACTCACCATTGATAAATCTCTCACGGAGCTCTTCATAACCATAACATCTGTAAAGAAGTGTTCCTCTTTTCGTCATTATGAACAGAATGTCCGCAGGTTCATAAACCTGCTCCTTTTTCAATTTAATAGCAAATTTCTTTAATTTCAACATTATCCTTGATTTAGACGCATTTAAAGCACTGATCTTGCACGAAAATTTGTCCTTTTTGTTCGAATATGCCTTTAGTACCTCTGGTTTCTCTTTTCTGTGTTTTTGTTTAAAATTCTGGGTCCTGGTTTCTGAAACTGAAATTAAGAGAATAATAAAAAATCGAACATGAAAAAGCAAAAATCAACATCACTCATAACTTTAACACTGATGAAAAAAAACAACATGTTTAATCAACTGACATTTGACATTTACACATTTTGTTATGCAGGGGTGGTTTTGCATTTTTTCTTCATGGCTTTATCGGTTTGTCTTCGACCACCGGGTTTGATTATCTGCTGTTATCAAATTTGCCTCTTTTTTTATAGATAACAAAATGTATATGTGACTTCAGAACTACTTTCTCTTGCTTCAGGATTGACGAATAGACACGCACTAACGAATTACAATATAATTTAATCCTTTTCTATCATAAGCGTAACATAAAATTTAATCCTTTTCTATCATAAGTGTAACATAAAATGAATTTATCATTTAAATCAGATTATTTGCATTTCCCAGGCGAAATGA